>NW_025782687.1:0-32285 GCF_021130785.1 Homalodisca vitripennis
TTCTGTCGAGCTTTAATAACTCACTTCTATTGGACTCCATTTTGGCTGTTATAAATTTAAAATGTTTGCATTAAAATCATTTATAATATATAATATTCTTTTCGGGTCATAATAATACCTGCACCTTCTCATCTATTAGGCACATGCTAAAGAAATATTACATATTCTACTGTCTTGGTAGTATGTGTTTACCGACTCGGCTAAACCACGTAAAGGGTCAGAGTTTGGGTTCCGAATCGGACGTTCTATTCACTAACAATAGTCTTAATTTACACGGGTGCTAGTTATGAATGAACATTTCAATATTCTGAGTCATCCGTGTTTATAACTTAACTATTTGTATAGTAATTATATTTTCAAGTATACCGTATTGTAGTCTATTTCATTTAAATATTCCAACGAAAATAACTGAATGGAAGTGGTTTCTTCATAAAAAGAGAGAATGCATTGGGTGACAGACTTTACGTCCTGTGCAGATATGGACAAAGCGCTCTTTAAGCACAAAATCTTGTATATAACAGCTTATTATTTTAAACTTCTCTAATATGTTATAGTGATACTAAAAAAATACATTATCTACATTTGAATATGAAACATAGTAAATCTTTGTTACATTCAAAACAATAAAAATATGCATGATGTAACGTGTGCAGTGAAAATAAAACTATATTCCTTAAAGTACATGAGGGTAATCAATGTCAACTGTGCAATAAATATGGAAAGTAAACTAAGCTAGTGTGACTACCCTATTAATGTTAGGGTATGGTTTGAACACTGCAGAATGGTTATGGAGATAGTTATACTTTTCTTTTTATCAGTCATATTTAGGAGTTAATAGTTACAAAAAAATCGCAATGAAATATTTGAAAATCAAACGAAATATATTTAATCTTCACTTCCCGATAATTTTTCAAATAATTGATTGTTTTAAATTAAATTCTAAAAATTGTATTTTGCTTCCCTAAGAAATTTTAAAATTGCAGTTTCAATGTACTTTCTATTTAGTTTTTAACGCGTTTACAATTAACAGGGTTTTTACGATGAGGAAGATAATCTTGATCAACATATAACTTTCGGATATTTTGTGAGCTAAAAAAGAACTTGAGATTTATGTGTTTAAATCCTTTTTGTACCCTAACTGTACAAAAAGAATCAGTTTAAACAATCATTTTAAAGACACCCGCCCAAACTATTTCAATTCAAGTAAAGGGTCGCTGTGACGGGGGGGGGTGGACCCCCCCAAATTTTTCAAGGCCTCTCCCGGGTTTTAGGTTTTTTGCCTTGTGCCCTCGAGGGTCAAAGCCCTAAAGCGTTCGCTCCCTTCAGGGGGGTGAAGTTCCCTGGTGCAGTAAAAGTTTTTAGTCACAAATCATTCATCCTTTAAAAAAACCCCAGTTCAGTGGGGTGAAGTGCCCCTTCGGGCGAAATTGTGGGTCAAATGTAATCATCATCCAGAAAGACGCATTTGGGGGGGACCCTCCGGGGCGCGAAGCTCAGGGTTTGTGATCCTACGGGGGGGCCTCGGGCAGCTTCCTAAAGGGCT
The DNA here is from genome assembly GCF_021130785.1 of Homalodisca vitripennis. Classification (NCBI taxonomy): domain Eukaryota; kingdom Metazoa; phylum Arthropoda; class Insecta; order Hemiptera; family Cicadellidae; genus Homalodisca; species Homalodisca vitripennis. The sequence continues at coordinate 1,544 of NW_025782687.1, forward strand.
CGATGTCAGGCCTTCTCCCGAAGCTCCTAAAGGGTAGGGACTTTTAAACGAAGCCCTGCCCTACGATGTTGTTTCCACAACCAGGGCGCCCCCAGGGGCCCCCCCGGGAGAAACACGCTATGGACAGCGGCAACTGCCCCCCTTTGGGCGTCTTGCAGGGAGGTGGGAAACCAAATCGGGGGCCCCCCCGCATATGTGAGCACGGGTCGTATCAACCTTTGGTAGAGCAGACCTTCGTCCTGGCGGTAGCTTTGTGGAGTTGAGCGGGGGGCCCGATCCCTGCCAAAAGCCCCTCGCTTGGCCAAAGACCCCTTTTGACGTGGGGTGTGAAGATCACTTGGAGTCCAGGATTACCCCCAGGTACTTGACTGAAGTCTCCAAGGTATTCGTCGCCGTTGGGGTGACGGGTTGACGGCCGTCCGCTTTTTCTCCTTGTTCTTGTGAATTTTTTGGTTTTCACATTTGTCAACTTTACCTTGTCCCCCCATTTGGGCCCAACCAGGGCCCAGTAGGGGGCAGCTGCCGCTGGTTTGTTGAACCCACCCATCCCCAGGTTGGAAAGAAGTGGCTGTGAGGACGCATCGTCCGCGTACAGGGAGAGCTGCCCTCGGAGCGCCCGGGGAAAGTCGTTTTTTTGTACCCGGGTTACACGATCGGGGCCGAGGACAAAACCCCGGGTGGCACACCAGATGTCCCGGGGGGATTTTTTGGGGTGGGATCGGGCACCTGATGGAAAGGCCCCGGGGGTTTTGGGAGTTTGCGGGCGGACAGCCGGAATATCCTGCCGGGGGCCCATTAAGGGATAGAGTTTGAAGAGCAGTCCCCTCGTGACACACCTTGTCAAAAGTTTTTGCTCACGTTTTACCCGGTCCGAATTTTGGACGGGTGCTTCCTTCCCACAGCTCCGGCGATGTTGTTCAGGACCTGCCTGATTTCACGGGTGGAGTGGCCGGCGGAAGCCAATTTTTTTCTGTCCTGTTTAGACGGGAAAAACCCTCCCAGGGAATCTCCCCCCAAAGACAAATCTTCTCTAAATCGGGGAGACCAGGCTTTGAGGGAGATCGGCCTGTTTTTTTTCCCGGGGAAGAGAGGGCCTTGCCCCCTTTGGGGAATCTTTAACCCCTTGGCATCCCCCCCAAAGGGGGTGGGGAGGTAGCCAGGCTAGGCATGATTTGAAGACGCAGGTGATCGGACAATCACCCAAGCCGACATTTTCTTCAATACGGGAATTTTCCTAAAAAGCCAGGCCAGGGCCTTCTTGGGGGCAAAGGGGCGGCGAATGTGGTTTTTGGCACTTAAAATGTAGTCCCCCAGGGGGCATTGATCGTCTTCGTCATTTTGGGTATTCCTCCAGGAAAATTTTCAATCATTTCTACGAGTCCTCTTTCGTAGACTTTCCTTTGGTGTCGGCAAAGGGGCCCCCCCGGCTCGATCTCTAGGGGGTAGACAATACCATGCTGTCCATAAATGGCCCTTTGGCCCTTCTTCTCCCCTCGAAGTTCCCTGGAATTTTCCGATGCCGCCCCACAACACTGTAAAAATGTTACTTTTTTTAGCATACAAAATTACATTTAAATTTTTAAAAATAAAATAAATATTTCAATTTAGTACATAATTGAAAGAAAATTAGAACAAGGACAATTTTTTTAATATTACGAAATAAACGACTGTGAGTTTTTAGAATTCTATCATATAAAGGAGCGAAATAATTATTTTTACTGGGGTGGACGGATGAGTCAGGACGCTTATCTGGCAGGTCCGTGCCCGCGCACAGTGATATCACCGCTTCTCCCCTCCTCTGAATCACGGCGAGATGAGAAGGCTTCCCCCACCCACGCCGATCGCGCTGAACCCTATATAATGACGGCCGATTGAAGACGAGAGAGATAGTCAGATGACCGCGACACCGCCGAGCGACCCCATCCTCCCCGAACCCCGTCTCGACTGTAACGACTGTACACATCGCGACTCGAACGCCGCCGATTTCGAGCACCAGGTAAGGAACAACGCGAGGGAACGACGAGACATTAACGTAATAACGAGACGGACGAGGCGACATGGAAAACGAGACAACGAGAGAAGAACAACCAGGAACACCCCCTGTTCCTTACTTAAGTGTTTTATACCTCCGTCTCCATCAACAATTCTTCCCCAAATTTTTATGCTGAAACAGAATTTAAATATTTTATGTTGTCATTTATGAAAATTAATCGATCTCTGAAATATATTTGTTAATGTTTGTATGGCTTATAGATTTTATTGTTTTAAAAAAGATAATTGTTTGAGATTTAAATATAAACTCTTGAATAATTTATTTGATATTTATAGGGTTATCATTAAAATTTTAAATAGAATATATTTGACTTTCTCAATTTACTGAAACAGTAATTTACTTTTTCAAATTGAATTACCGAAAGTTATTCTTTTCTTCAATTTTTAAACTTATATTTTCGTATTCCAATTGATCAGATTATATTTTTTACATTTCGACTAAATTTTAAATACTGTTGATAAAATTTGCGTTCTAAATTTTTAATGTCTCGCATTTTCTTTTCCTGGCGATTGATCTGACACCTCCATCCCGAGTTTCCTTTACGAACTTTCCTACCAATTATCTCCTACCCGGAAAAAATTATAACAGTCGGAGGCTTCGCCTTACACTGACTTTCTTTCCGGCGATAGTACTGGCATCCTATACCCCACGACTTTCCTTTGTATAAATACTTTTCTTCCCACCAGACCCCGTCCTTATAAACTAAATCTTTTGTTCAATCGATGTAAATTTTTATATTAGGTATAAAGTTTTATTCGACCATCATTCTGTTGTCTTGACGATTATTGTTCACATTTTCTTGGCGAATCTCTAATCTACTCGGAAATATTTTCACTTTCTTATTGAAATTCAATCTAACTTTCCGTTTTATTAAATTATTTATATTTTTGTAAGTGATTATCTCTTTATTTTTCTCCTTTATATATTTTGGGACTCGCAACCCTTTCTTTTTATTTTTGCGAACGTCCTGACACCCTCACCCCGATTAACACTCCATCAAAATATTTATTTAACGATATTTTAGTTTTATTTTTCTGGTGAACTGTGCAGATAGGGTGAGTGTTCAATTTTTCTTTGATATTCATAGAGCCGTAATATTTATATTAATTTAGCTTAGTAGCCTTATTGCATGGTTTAAATCATTTACCTTTATCTTATCTTCCATATGGGCTGGGTAATTCTGCATGGTGTGTTATAAGTGATTACTTTGTTTTTTTTATTTTCCAAAATTATATGCCTGAGAAAGTAAACTTGATATTTTATTTTGGAGCTATACACTTGCCTACAGAATTAAATACAGCTTAGCTATATTTTTATATTATAAATTCATCTAGCTTTTGCATCCCGTAGAAATATTTTTTTGTTAATGGTTAGTGGCTTGCTTTATGTAATATAGTAGTTGCACTGTGATATTGGTGCCATGGCTAATCTTTTAATTTATAAGTTGTATATTTGCTATTGTTGTTATTTGAAAATTGCTTTTTGTTTGCCATTGCTATTCATATTTTTTGCTTTGATTTTGTATTTTGCTTCTACTAACCATCATTATTTAACCGATATTATTTTTCACCAACCCACGGGCTCTTACAATAGTTACTGTATACGACTCCCCGACCAAGTTATCAGTGGAGGACTACTCAGACTTACTTGTAATTCCTCACTGACCGACGTATTAATAAACAATACAGTTTGTTTTCGAAAATCGAACTCGCTTGAACAATAACTTTCCTTGAACAAGAAAATTTTTATTTTTTCTGAGCATTATTATTATTTTTTTTTTTTTTTTTACTCCTTCAAAACTTTTATTGGAGTTGACGTGATGAAGTAAGCCCAAACGTTATTTTGGAAGTATCAATTTTTTTTCCGCAGGGCCCTCTGATTCGACTCCTAACAATAAATAATAGTTGTATGAAATTCTCGAACCCTGGAAATTTCTAACCCAGCTCGACTGGCGGCTATCTGGCAAGTTGCGAATATTTTCGCTTGCCCCGAAAATAACATCGCAATATTATATTTTGTTAAAACAAACAACATACTTTGTAAAGTATGTCAACTAAAGCAGCATATTGGTTCGAGCTAATTCATCAAATTTCCTAGACATATTGGTACGTTCAACCATAAATCAATATAACACATGGTTTTTTAACTACTTTGTGAAAGACAGATGTTACACAAAACTACAACATTCAAATCTCAAATATGTTACAAAGAAGGCTCCTTAGCTTCTTGTGTATACCAAGGTTCTAAAATCAATGTTTCATCTATTTGATTTGTGATACTATACTGTCGTCAAATACACATTCTTTTACGAACCAATTAATTGATACCTCAAAACTTTTAAACTTGGATTTCGTGATTGTATGATAAATAATCCACTATATAAATGAAATCATTGTGGTCTAGGAATTCTGGCGTTGGGTTGTGTATGCATACGAAAACCTATAGAACTAATGAGATAGCCAACGCTAATTTCTTGCAATTTTAAAATTAAAAAATGTGAATGTGAATTATTTCCGAGCGGCGTGCAATTTTTTGTAATAAAACAGACATAAAGAAGCACACCGTTGTATGTGCACAAACGTGTGTAGTAATACTTTGTTTGTATTTTTATTGCGATAGCTATGTACATAAGTACAATTTAACCCCACCGTAACAAATAAACTCTAGCACATACTGTCCGTTCCTGATTGATCAGACACTGTCGTTACAATGAGGTTATTCCTACAGGAATACTAGTCTTAGTTTCAAAGTTCATGTCCCAGAAACTCCACCTTTTCTTTAGACCGATTAAAATATATTGCACAGTTAGATAGATTTTGAAAAAATGTAAGGATTTAAAAAATGTAGAAAATTTAAATGTAATTTAGCTTGTCATAAACTTAGTAAATTGAACAAAAGTACAGTTACGATTGGTTTCGTTAAAATATTATTTTATAATAATACACCGTTACTGGAAATTTTAGGGGTTTGTGCATATAAAAGGAGAAAATAACACGTTGATATAGTCTTTGACATTAAACTGGCAGCTTTTTTTGTGTCAGCTTTATCGGGAACTGCAACCTGGTTACAGTGCTTTACAAGCACGTGGTATTGTGGTCTGCTTTGTTTTCCAATATTGGCATGACCTAATTTTCTTATTCATTATTTAGCTGCTGCGGTTTCTCTCTCAATCGTTCACCAAAATTGACAACTGAGGTGAATTATGCTATATGTACTGTAGCTTTATAGCGTGAGAAAATTTATTGCGATCCATCCATTTGAGTAAAATGAGGTATCGAATGAGATTGATTTTATAATCTATTAGGATAAAATTTGTCTTTTACGTCAATAAAGTTTTATTTTAACCCTCAAGTACTAATTTGATGCTCATGGTTGAGTGAGATTTTTCCCCTTATCTCTACATCAAGCACGAATACATATTACCTGATTTCCTTCCCCCTGGCTGTAAGTGCGTGATGCAGAAACATAACAGTTACCTTCTCTAAAAAATTAAAAATTTGGTATTAAAAGTGATTCATTAGGCAGTGATATTAATGTGTAAGCTAAGGTAAAAATTAGCAACTTAAGTCACGTCAAGGACTTGTACAATTACTCTTTATTAGACGATTACAAAAATATATTTATTCGTCCAAGTATTCCATAAGTAATTTCCATAGAAAACTTAACAATTGTTTCAATTTTTTTTATTTAGAATATTTAAACTGAACTTTCATTGATAATGTGAGGGAGGTTATATTATGTATGAGTCATGTTTTGTTCATTTATCGACGTTTCTAGAATATTTTTCATAAAATACTGCTTGAAAAAAAGTTTACCAATAATCACCTAAGATTTTGTTTCTTTTTCTGAAAGATTAAAGCTTTTTATACATTTGTTATTGAGTTTTCATTATAATTGTGCCACTTGTTGGCTAGATGGAATAAATATAGTGTGTCTGAGTAATAATACTGGTTTTTAAATTACTTTTATTGTCATATAATAGTTTCAATTTAAAATACACTAAATTTAAAATTAAGAGAGTGAAGATCGATGGACACGCGGTCTGAGGTGTCGGACTTCCGATCTGGATAACATATAGCACAGTTTCAAATCCAGTTTTGACCAAGTATTTTTTATCAAGTTCTGTCGGTCTTGTACTGTACTGACTCTCCTTCGAGAAACTAAACCAATATAACAGTCCGGATTGTTCAGACCTTTGTGGTTTTGTGGGAGGGACACTGTTATAGTTTCTTGTTATAGAATTTATATATATATATATATATATATATTTGTGTTTTTCATGTCACTGTTTAAAGAAACAAGTATCAACTTATTAATATGAACTCCATTCAAAGATTGATTTCTACAATAAAACATATTTCAGCACATGTAATTATGATTATTTATGTAGAACGGCTTATAATCAACTATAGGGAATTTCGGCCTGGTCGGAACTTTATAGATTAGTGCTGACAGAAGAGACATAGGACTATTATTACTATTTGTATTTATGCCTGAGAATTTTCACCACAAGGATAATGTTTGGGTGGGTTAATTCGATCTTAATGTATACAAATAAAAAATAATCTCTATTGTAATTAAATTAGAAAGGAGTAATAAATGGTGCAACCCAATTGAGAAAACTACCTAGAATTTTGTTAAAAATTCAGTACATTTCTTTCTACCACCTCGTTTACTGTGGCAGGGCCGCGTGTTACACAGATAACATGTGATCCTTGGATATTTTTGATCTGCTATGTAAATAACCGGATTCAGCGGGAGATGGCTTATCTTAAATCTTTAAAAATGGAATATGACTGCATTGAACATCTGAATATTCCACAGCACGATCTTTTATATCGCTCGTTTCTTTGAATTACGTTGTATACGAATGGAAAAAATATATGTTTTAACAAAATTACTAGTGCGTAACACGTGAGTGGGTAATGATCAGTGACTTTAAACTAATCATTTAATTTTTATAGACTAATTTTATGTGTAGATATAAAAGTGCTTGAGGTACGACATACTGAGGAACTTCCTGTTGTGCAAGAAACTGCAATTTCATGACATTATTGTATTGTCATAAAACTAAAAATTAAGTTTGTTTCTTTGATCAGGTGAACTTCCCTCAAACAAGTTTCGTGAAAAGTAAATAATCCACTGTAGCGTATTTTAAAGCTACATTGATTAATTTTTTTAATTAAAACTCAAATTAAATAAAAAAATTTTGGAACGAAATATTGGGATTTAATTCGAGATTAGATTGTGAAAATGTCAAGGTAAAATCGAACATGTAATCCTTTGGCAAGTTAGCACTGATAGTTTTAAATTGTTAGGAAGGCAGGTTGACTGCCTTGAATTGATTAGAAACTTGTCTTATTACGAGTATTGTTCTCCTGGTTTGATACAGCTGGACCAATGAGTGAGCACCATGGATGTCCCTGCAAAGTTGATTGGAAAAGGGAAGTATTTAAGCGCCCGCTCATAAATTTTTTTGCCCTTCATTTGGTTATTTTTCGTGAGTCAAGTTTATTGCAGTGCGCCGTATTTCTTAATTTTTTTCCCGCGAGTGATTTTTGAGGTAAGCACAAAATTTATTGTACGTTTTATTGAAATAGTCTTCTTGATCTGATATTATATTAATTCTGTTGTCTTTTTTATAGGAAAAAATTAAATTCATAGAAACTACAGAGAAATCTGAAAAACTTATTCTCGAAGAACAATAGAGCTTAATAGAATCATACAAGTTTACATTTGGTTCCCATGCTTGCAAGAGAAGTGAATTTTAAATTGAACTTTGTTAATAACTTTTATTGAGATTTTGGAAAAGTAGTAATTTATTTATATTTAACTGGAACTGTTTTATTGTGAATTATTAATTGAAAATTAATTGAACTTTAATAATTGTTAGAGAGAGAGTTGTAATCTGAATTGCAGGGACTTGAAAAGTTAAGGTTCAAATAGTGTAAAGAGATGTTTAAATTTTTATTTTGAATTTTGAGTGAACTTAGAAGTGAACATTTTTATTTTAGTTATTTCCAAGTGGTATTTCATTTTATTTTAAAACTTTATTTTTTATATTTTAGAAGAGAGCTCTGATTTTAGTTTGATATATTTGATTAACATTTTTATTTCTTGCCAAAGGAATTTTTAAATTACTAAAAGGTTTGTCAATTCTTTGTGGAAAATAGAGTGATACAAATTCTGAAACGTTGAACTTATTAATTTGCCATTTTAAAATAAATCCATTGTGTTATTTAGAACTGTGATTTTTATTTTAGACAAACCAAATAATATTTGATAGTTAACAAATTTAGTAATAAAGTCTACTGAATGTTCACTAGGAGCGTTGCTAATCAAAAATATTTTATATCGTCTTGGATGTCTCATTGATATTTTAAATATTAATACTCTGGAATATTAATATCAACAATCCAAGTCGTTATATCCACATAATAATAATATCCATTATTACATACAACAGTCATACATTATTACATACAATTGCAACGCATGCGTCAATACTACTATAAATATTACACATTATGAGGTACACGGTGTAATCTTCTATTGTTATTTTAATATTACAGGAAATAAAATATTTGTAACAAACGGTTGAAATTATAGTTCTAATAAGTAGTGACAATTGGTTTGTCAATCGGTAGGACAAAAATTCAAAACTGATACTTTTGAAACTAAAAAGATAAAATGCTAACATAATTGTTAGATATTATTAAAAGAATGAAAAAACTAATGACTTACTATCAGAAGAACCAATATTTAATTATTTGTTGGAAAGAATATATAAGAATTATTACATTTGGATGAATCAATCAAACAATAATGTTAGTAAAAAACGAGCTGACAGACATCGAAAATGTGGTAAATTTGTTCGTAGTCGGACGTTGATTGTTTCGGTTCCTTAGATAGTGATATCCAATGGTAGGCGATGTTTGACGTTCTGCGAATGCTGTGGTGATTGTGGTGACGCCGTAGAGATTACGATCCGTTACAATGATGTGAAGATCTTGTAGATTATAAGTTGTAGTCCGGACTGAACATGCTAGATTGATAATCCAGCAGTAACTTAGATGAAATCCGAGTAGCATACGATCCTTAAATTATGGTTATAATATGATATAAGAATCAAGTAAAATTTTCATAAAGGGGCGGTACAGATGAGTAAAATGATAATAAGGTAAGGGTTATCAAAGTATTGCGGTTTTGATCATGCAATTTGGCTACAAGGTAAATTCAGTCTTTTAATTTAATTGATTAATCGTTGTCTGAAATTGGTACGTTTATTTTTAAACGTAAATGTTCGCAATAAGTTTTATAATACTAAATATACGATAATTTTTATAAGCTTTTTCTTTAAACGGTCAATTAAAGTAATTATTAACTGAAAGAAGTGTGATTCTGAGAGTTTATGGATGAGTCGGCAATGGTACAAAGTTTTATGTACATTATAAAATGTGTGTTCTTAAATGCAGGCTTCTAGTTTAGTTAATAATATTTTTGAACTATAAATGAATAGTTTCTATTAGTTAATAAAATAATCTTTCAAATATTTTAAATATACTTTTATTATGCATGATGACTAGTTCTCAAAGTAAATGTTTCGAGCACAAGTGAATGTGATATTTTATGTATAGTTCGTTAGTCAGAATAGAGTTAAATGTAGTTGGCACGGACTGTGATGGAAAGAATTTAATTAATTTGAACTTTCAGTTAGTCTGTTCCTATTCTATAGAGTTACGTAATTATTTTACTTTTATGAATTTTAAAATAAAAATAAAACAACATTGGAATGTAAGCTAAACCGCCCTGTAAGCTTGAACACAGTGTCATCCGGAAACAGAGTAAATACCCTTATAAGACTAATTGCAAAACTGGGTTTCATTATCTTCTTGAGCTAAATGAAAAAACCCCTTCTGGCAAATTTCAATTTTTCTGTCTTACACCTCCATAACTCTACCTTTTGGTGACTCTACCTCTTCCGTTTCTACTCATCAGCACGGTTCTTACCATCCATGGCCTTCCCTGACTATGTACCAGTCGCTTACCCTGGGGTTTCCTTCTAGAATCTTCTCCACCTTCTAATAATGCAAAATGAAGAGGAACTGATAAGTTAATTTTGTTTTATCTAGGAAATGTCTTAAATGTCTATCCAAAGGATTATCGTTAGGTAATTTTAAGATTCACATTAGTGTTTGGGAATAAAGAATAAGGTGTAGGAGGGACAGAATCATAAAGGTGATATAGGATACATAAATCAAATCTGAAGATATCTCAAGTTGTACATTATTGCAACTGTATTTGTAGCCTGGATGGCATAAGGTTGATGGAAAACGAAGATTATTATAAATTTTTGAATGAAATCGTCTGTATTGAGATAAGAAGTATTGAAAGTAAGATGAAGTAGAAGAGATTAAATACTTGTAGATTTTTAAGAAAGAAAACCGAAACCAGTAAGCTACATTGCAACCAAGATTTTGGAAACCATTAGTAAAAATACCGGTATAAACTTATTCATTCAATTTTAGATATTTTTTACTAAAATCTGGACCTCTGTTTTGCTATTTGATTACATATGTACTTCTTCTTATTAGAAAAATTTAAATGATTAATCTTGGAAGAAGTAAAATATTTAAATTTCTTTCGAACAGTTATGAAAACTGCTATGAGATTGCAAAGGTGTTTGGTACTCACTTTGGTAGCTTATTATTTTATATATATATATATAATATATAAAATAATATATATATATATATAATATATAAATAAATATATATATATATATATATAACCGGCAAAATTACAATGCTATAAAAAAACTAACAAAGAACTGATATACATGCATACGTATAAAAAATACCATTCATTGGATATCCAGTGCCAAAATTAAATGTGTTACAGGTTTAGAAATATTAAAAGTAATTTTTGTATTGTAGTAACATTTTCTTAACTTAGCTAAACTATGAGGTCAGGAAGTTTTGAACAAACTAATACTAAACTATTATTTAAGTTCCGCCGCCTTCCTTAATACACAAACTACACGCTGTTCCAAACTACGGAGGTACTAAATTGTAATTACTCTTCCCAGACTGAGTTGTGTTTCTTAAATGATTAACTTATGTTGTAACCTACATGCTCGTATTAACTAGAGTGGCACTTGCCTTGAATTACTCTCTCAATATTTAGTTGTATTTTTTAACTAACTACTTTTTATAGTAAACTGAATGTTGGTCCAAACTGCGGGGGTAGTTGGTTTACTTTTGTAAATTGATTCATCTTTCTTAACTAATATAATTATATTATAATCCACATGCTGATCGAAAATACCGAGGTATTTAGCTTCAATTATTTTCTCAAGATTGAGTTGTCTTTTGGAAAGAATTAACTTATATATTACGGCAAATTTTCACTTAATAAGTCTTAGTATAATAAATGTGTTTTATTTATATATTTTGTTGTGCAAATCCAGGATAATGTTTTGATATTATATATTATAACGACAATATACATATTTCTAATAAAGTGAGAACAATAACTGAAACATAAGATTCCTACGTTCATAATAAGTATAATGAGGTCCGAGATGGCACAGATATGCTTTGTTTGTGTAGGAAGTTTATGGTTTACTTTGGTAAATTCATCGCCATATTCATAATGTTTTCTTTCTTACATGCATACTCCTAAGTTTATGTTTGACACCTGAATATGGACGAAACCAGACATCAGTTATCAAAACGTCATATTGCAGATTGGAAAATGTTCGTATCACAGTTTTTTACATGATGATTTACAAACAAAAGAATAATGCATTCGTAATATATCGAAGGAAACAAATTTGGACAGTGGATAATATAGTAGATCACATATGATTTATTTCTAGATTTAGAATTCTACACAACTTGTCCCTAAAATAACACTTTGCTATGTCATCAAAGAACCTCCTCAATGAGGCAGGATAGTATTTTTATCATTCTTATATTGAGTAATAAATTAGCAGTATTATTTTACTGCCGGTTGAATGTATATCTTAATAATATAGTAAAAAAATAGCAATCCTTACGAAATTACGGATTCTAGTTTTGTTACATTCAAAAATTATTGTCAAAAGAAAGTCGTGTCTCGTAAGACTTTCCTAACATTTTTTATTTTCTAATTCTTCCTTATTTATGTTATAAGCGTTTTTTATTTGAAAATATCAAGGAATATTGTTAGGTTTGTAAAATTGTATATTGGTTTTGTTAAATGATACTGGTAAGCTTGGACCTTCGCTTATCAAAATAAACTTTTCGAGAACAAAAGACTACAATAGTACTACAATATCCGGTCCTCCCTCCGTTGTATTATAAGTCAGTATAACGTAATATATTTCTTTGTTGATAATATAGTAATTAGGACACTGTAATTATCCATACAAAACCTTTAATAATGTGAATTTTGTATCTTTTATTGGATTATGTGTACAGTATCTAGCGTTACATGATAGAAGTGAACAATACTCCGAGTCTGACATTCTGACAAGTACTTGCACAGCCTCGAGTCGAATCCGCCAAGATTGGTTTCTGAGCTAATGAATATTACATGAACAATACACAGTGTTATACAAGAGGGTTGATATCCATTACTGCGATAGTACCTCTCGCTCTGTTATTGGTTAAATTCAGCTACGCTCAAGTCTCACCCTGTAATACCAGACTAATCTATAGCTTTATAAATAATGTTACCTTTTCTCTTTTATTCTGAGATAAATTATAAAGAAAGTTCTTTAACACATTTTGCCTATTCATAAATTAAAAACGTCGAAATTGTGTGGACAACTTAGTATCCTATATATTATGCGTTATTGTTTTCTAAAAAGGGTTTCAAACTTTTTTTAATGTTAAAACAGAAACTTTTTGAAATTGAATGACGGAGCTTAGGACACTACTGCGACGTACACAGGCACAAGGTGCAGTATTGTAATGACGTCATAAACCAAGGCATCTGAGCTCAGGGTAAACACAGCAGAACAATCGTTCTGAGGCAATATCCTAAAACTTGAATACATTTAAAGCTAAACACACTGCTAAAACATTAAATAACATAACAAATAGGAGTTGTCTTATATTAGTCCATCATTACAAAAATATACTGCAATAAATTATTTGTATTAGTCAATATAACTGCTGCAAAATGATGATATATTCAGAATATCAAATCAGGTACATTTCAACGTACTTATTTTTAAAATAACTTACAATAAAATTAAAAGAGCCAGTTTAATGGGGGCTGGAGATGTGAATTTTTACATGTTATTTACATTTTATTTCATCACATGTCCTAATTATCATATAATTTAACTAAATATTCAAGAAATACCACATGTTTTTACTAAAACCTGATCCGGAACCAAGTTAGTTACATTATGTTCACTTAAATTTCGTGTATTTTATTCGCATGCAGAACGAACAATGTTAGTACGTTATGTTGCTATGCACGAAAAAAACAAGTTTAACCATAAATATTATGTAGAATGGGACGTTAAGTAAACAGCAGGTATTAACAGTAATACACAGCGCTGCCGCAGGAGCTTAACTGTACAGGAGACGATGTCGCGGCACACTATACACGCTACGGCTGACAGCAGGTGTTAACAGTAATACGGCAGATGACAACGCTGCCGCAGGAGTTAACCTGTACAGGAGACGAGTCGCGACACACTATACACGCTACGGCTGACAGCAGGTGTTAACAGTAATACGGCAGATGACAAACGCTGCCGCAGGAGTTAACCTGTACAGGAGACGAGGTCGCGACACACTATACACGCTACGGCTGACAGCAGGTGTTAACAGTAATACGGCAGATGACAACGCTGCCGCAGAGTTAACCTGTACAGGAGACGAGGTCGCGGCACACTATACACGCTACGGCTGACAGCAGGTGTTAACAGTAATACGGCAGATGAACAACGCTGCCGCAGGAGTTAACCTGTACAGGAGACGAGGTCGCGACACACTATACACACGCTACGGCTGACAGCAGGTGTTAACAGTAATACGGCAGATGACAACGCTGCCGCAGGAGTTAACCTGTACAGGAGACGAGGTCGCGACACACTATACACGCTACGGCTGACAGCAGGTGTTAACAGTAATACGGCAGATGACAACGCTGCCGCAGGAGTTAACCTGTACAGGAGACGAGGTCGCGACACACTATACACGCTACGGCTGACAGCAGGTATAACAGTAATACGGCAGACGACAACGCTGCCGCAGGAGTTTAACTGTACAGGAGACGATGTCGCGACACACTATATACACGCCTACGGCTGACAGCAGGTATTAACAGTAATACGGCAGACGACAACGCTGCCGCAGGAGTTTAACTGTACAGGAGACGAGGTCGCGACACACTATACACGCTACGGCTGACAGCAGGTATTAACAGTAATACGGCAGACGACAACGCTGCCGCAGGAGTTTAACTGTACAGGAGACGATGTCGCGACACACTATACACGCTACGGCTGACAGCAGGTATTAACAGTAATACAGCTGACGACAACGCTGCCGCAGGAGTTAACCTGTACAGGAGACGATGTCGCGGCACACACTATACACGCTACGGCTGACAGAGTAAAGTCTTTCATTATTCTTCTCATGATAATACGAGGTCATCTCAGGCTCTTCGTCGTACAAACACACGCTTCAATGGCTTCGTTTAACTTGTTTTTTATATATATATAAAACATGTTTTTATATAATATGTTTTATATAAATTTTCTAGTGAAATGAATATTTAGTGGATAATTTCAATTAGGCTTTATTTATTTTATCATTATCTAATACTGTATTTGTGACAGTACTGTGTTTGCTAGTTTATCTTCCAGCTAAATCAAAATTTAATTTTTATTATTATACAATACTGTGTTCACATTTGCTTTTATAGTGGTAAATGTAACTACTTGATAAATCTGGATGTTTTTTTTATTATTATCTTATACTATATTTGTCCAACTATTTCTAACGATGGTGCATCTACAATATCAATTATAATTAATTAAAATTACATATTGATGGTATTTAAAGAGAAGAAGTCACCTGAAGATTACTACAGTGTTACTGAGGATCGGTTTGTCGGTAATATGAGGAGAGAGAGATTGTTTGTCGCTCTATAGGGTAGGAAATATAGCCGGTTTGGTACACAGCAAGGCTTTATGTACTTTTTGCAGTCGTAAAGATTCTTGTCCCACACCGAAGTTAACTTTTATTCCTCTAAAGTTTTAGGGGCAGTTCCATTGTAAATTTTCTTATAACAGTACCATGTGACTGTCTAGAATATTAATAACATAAAAACTTTTACTGGCTTTGATACATTTTATCATAAACTAATAAATCCGTGATAATTCACACAATATACATAGTAAAAATCGCAACCAATGGTAAAAAACACTTAATACATTTTTGCTTTAGTATACGTTTTATATTTAGTTTTATTGAAATGAAAAAAAGTTGATAGATGTAGTCTACATCTTTTTAATATAAAATAATTAATTTCTAAGTAATGTTCTTGAAATTTTAACACAGAAAATTAGTGTTTTTAATCTCTTATACTAATTATTTTTAGAAGTAAATTGTAGAGAGTAAGTTTAGAGTAGTGAAAGCATTCAACTGCGTTGTTTTAATAGTTAATTGGTTATTTTGGTGTAAGTTGATATAAAATCCCTTTGTGTTTTCTTCAATAACTGAACTCACACTACATCCTATTGTCGACGGTTCGTTAAACCGAGGAAGTACAGATAAGTAAAGAATTCATGACGTGGTCGCTGCCGAGCCCGCAGGGAATTTGACGTATCAGGAGTTCCGGTTTATCTGTAAGCACTGATGTGTGCGGGTATCTCACCCGCGGCCGATATCTGCGGTTATCGTTCTGATGCTCATAGCATTTGGTAAATGTAGATGTAAAAAATTACTTTAGTATGGCTAACACAATTAACTGATATTATACGTACATTATCTTTACTTCTACCATAATTTATTTCACTATATCCAGGGTATATATTTCAACCATATTTCAATAAAATAAATTCTACTAATTTTATATTATCATGAGTATAAAAATTGAGGGATTTTTTTACATTTAAAATCTTTTTTAAACAAATCTTGTTAAAACAACTCTGTCAGAATCTTCTTCGTGTGCGACTATGAAAGCAAAATATTTAAACTTCCAAAATGTTGAAGGTTTCGTCAAAAAGAAAAGTTTTTAATTTAGTTTTTTTTTTTTATATTAAAAGTATCGTATGTTTACCAGGTATTTTAAGTATCTTCTCAGTGTGTACCTCAATGCTCAAAAGTAGCTTTCAGACGTATTTTATTAATTTATGTAAGTTCGTTCACAAAAGTAAATGTATATACAGTTTGGAGATTATCCAAATACTGCAAGATATTAAAAGAAACATTTTTGACTGCTAAATTTAAACCTTAATTTTTTCTTCACACTATTCCCGTACTGCCAATGTCTTACAAGTGTACATAATTTTATAAGTGTGTTAAATTTATTAAAGACAATCAATATCATTTTTATTTGCTGTAGTAAACATTTGAAAACCCCTAATTTCTCTAATGTCTATATTTCTTCTAAAATGCCCGGAATATTTTTTTAGGTTAATTTTAGATATTTTACATTCAGATTAAACCTGAAAAATTTGTGTGCAACAACGTAAAACTTATTCAATTTAAATTTTTACGGCCATTTACACATTTATGATAAACCTTATAAAAAGTTGAAATTTATTGTAAACAAGACATATACATATTTTATTATAATAAACTTTTTTCGTGTACGATAACTAATTTTCTAAAATTTATATATGTAAATAGGTTACTATCTCGGATAAACAATCATTCTTTTCGATTCAATTGGAAGGAATAGGTCGATTTTTAGATACCTAAGATATTATCACTATTTATATTCTAGATAAACGATTCCAGCTACTTTTGTACAAAAAGGTTTTTTCTAGGAAGTCGGGAATAGTTTTTATTCCAGGATTCATGTTCGTTAAAGTTCCAGTTCGTAGATATTTTCTGTAAATGTACAACATACAGATAATTGCTATACGCATATTTTATATGTTACTCGCAATTACCGAATTTAGAATACAGAATACTAAACAACATAATATGAATAAACTTTTAACACTTTTAAAGTTTTATTTTTCTTACTATGTACATTTCGGAATCATTGATTCCATCTTCAGGTACAAAATAAGGTTAAGTTAATTATAGAATAAATAATTAAAATCTATTTCTCATGTGTTTTTTACTACCTTGCTGGCTAAATTTGTTGTATTTAATTTTATGTGAGATCATTGTATATTGTTTAAAAGTCTATCGAATAATACATTTTTTGTTATAAAATCTTAGTCATTTAATAATATATTATGATTAATTTTGGCACTTTTGTAAATTTCAAAATGTTCTAAAGTAGATAATAAGCGAATTTTTTGCTTGTGTGTAAAAATTTCAATATTTTTTTTTATACCTTCAATGATTTTTATACAAAAAAATCAATTTCAATACCAAGATCAACAAAAAACACAATTTCAAAATTTACAGAAAACCGACATACACAGATTTAGTTATTCCTTCCTCATCGAATCACCCATATCACCAAAAAATGGCTGCATTCAAATCAATGATCGACAGATTACACAAAATTCCAATGACAACTGAAGAATTTTATAAAGAATTAAACATTATTAAATACATAGCCCAAAATAATGGATATAAACCAAGCATGATTGGTATATTATTGAAGAACTACAAAAAGAAAGGAAACGAGAAGAAAGAAGAAAGAGATATCACATACATTCAATAAGACTACCTTGGTAAACGTTGTCACAAAATTAACAAATCATTTTATAAACAAGGATATCAGTTGGCATTTAAAACATCGAACAACATTGGACTTTTAATCAAAAACAAAAGCAATTCAACAAACCAAAATCAAAATTTAAAATTCAACAATATTGGAGTATACAAATTAAATTGCAACGATTGTAAATCCCACTATATTGGACGAACCGGCCTATCATTCAAAATTAGATTTAATGAACACATAAAAGCATTGAAAACATCATCAAATTCAAAATATGCAGACCATTTAAATAACACCGGCCATACATACACTAACATCGAAAACAATCTTGAAATTTTACACACAAGCAAAAAAGTCGATTATTATCTACTTTAGAACATTTTGAAATTTACAAAAGTGCCAAAATTAATCATAATATATTATTAAATGACTAAGATTTTATAACAAAAAATGTATTATTCGATAGACTTTTAAACAATATACAATGATCTCACATAAAATTAAATACAACAAATTTAGCCAGCAAGGTAGTAAAAAACACATGATAAATAGATTTTAATTATTTATTCTATAATTAACTTAACCTTATTTTGTACCTGAAGATGGAATCAATGATTCCGAAATGTACATAGTAAGAAAAATAAAACTTTAAAAGTGTTAAAAGTTTATTCATATTATGTTATTTATTATAAAACACTTTTCGAGGCTACATCTCTAAACAAAATACAGAATACCATTTTCACAGAGTAAGCAAATACAAAATTTAATCCGTGGAGTGTTTATTTTATTTTACTTTTACTCAGAATCCAAAATTCAATTATATATCTAATTTTAATTTATAACTTTCAATTATTCTGTGTTACCAGAATATACAATAAATGATTATTGGTCCTAACTTACCTAAAATCTAGCATATTTTACTGCTACAGTATTAGTTACGTTATTTTTAAATAGAAGCACAGTATTAGAAACATTCTTTGAGTTTTAATGAAAGGATGATGGAAGTCAGGTTTTTAATGATCACTTTTATTAGTAAAATCCTCAAGAAAAGAGCCAAGATTCTAATTTTTTACTGCAAACGTAGTTGTTTATTTTCATCTAACACTTCCATGATGTATTGTATAGAGAGTTTTTAATTTTATACAAAAGTAAAACAGTATCCATGGCAAATTAGTTTACAAAACTGTTCTGCATACGTAAGTTAAGTACAGTATTTTAGGTGAACTATTTGTGATCGGCTCAATTCATCCTCAAACAGACCGTATGTAACATCGTGCTTTGAAAGGTTTATATTTGCAGGAAGGTAATGAGGCATCAATCCTCCACCATCAGCTGCTGTGCTATGTTTAGTCCCTGTGTGACTGTAGACAACGTATTGACCTTAATGTTAGCCACTCGTGCACTGGGTCGATAATCCTTTGGTACCTAGACTGGTGATTACATGCTCTATTTGTTCACCGGATCTTCCTTCTTTAGTACATCGAAAACTTTGTAACGTGACTACTTTCAACATATTAGTATATGTTTGACTTTTATGAGGAAAACCATTTAAATACATCGAATGTTACCAAATTTAACTCGATCTTGCATAAAACAGATTGCAATTTATTTGTTCAAAAACAAGAATGTGTGAGCTCCCAACTACGTGGTAAACATTGTTGGCCATTATAATAACATTGCTGTTACATTCCATACACGTTTTGTAATCAACAAAAAAACTATTAACTACTACAGGTTTTTCATATTTTCCTTGCAGCTTAACACTTCTTGTGTCTATATAAATACGTATCGTAGAGAGACGCGTAGTTCCTACGACCTCCTTACTACAGACCTTAGAAAGCAATAAGTAAAGGAATTGATGAAGTCTACACCAAGTATAGGGAGGTGCAAGTCCTGAGGTACAAGCCATTCAGCCTACAGAATCTTACTTGGTGTTCCAAACTGGAGGTTCTTTTCCATATATGAAATTTTATACAATATTATAATATTGTATAACATTTATCCAGTAATTTTACTGTTCTATAATATTTAATGTTATTGATTTGCTTGACAAATATTTTTAAAAATCCATCGAGTAACCATCGAGGTAAAATTACAAAAATCTTTAGGATCAATGGTCGGTTCAACAGGACAAAAGAGCATAGTCAAACGAAAGAGAAAAAGTTCATTATGGAATGAAACACAAGTAGCCTATGGACAAAAAATGTCAAAAACCGTATTTAATGCCCGATCGTGTCCGTACTAAAAAAATAAAATAAATTCTGAACATTTAAAATTTAATGAAAAAGAACTATTTGGTATGTATTTACTTAGATCATATGTTTAACTTCTACTTCACAATATAAAGCATTAAGATCATGTAAAATAACAATTAAATTTAACAAGATTGTTTAATCAGAATTGTCCACATGTAGTTCTTTGTGAACATAAATCTCAAATTTATTTAAATTATTACACCGCATAACTTATTTAAAATAATTAAAATATAACTTTAATGACAACTCAACATAGTTTTAACTTTGTGTGTGAGAAAGAAAATTATAATAATAAAATAATGTATATGGTTACGCTCTGATATCATCATATCATATCATAGTATATTGTTTTTTTCACTGTGCTGCTATATTATATCCTCGGTTACTGTATCGAAGACCTAATATACGAGTATATATAATATATACAACAATAATACTATATATGTCTTAAAAATATTATAAAATATATATATATATATATATATATATATATATATATATATATAATTTAATAAACATTGAATCACAAAAAGTACTTGCTCCGCCGGGAGTCGAACCCGGATTCAATGTTTAATGAAATTAAATAAGGCTATTGCCATTTATATAATTTAAACGTGTATATATATATAAGTAGATATGAATATGCCGATTCTGGACCACTTTTGGGACAGACAGAAAATCAAGGGAAAATACTGTTTAAAGGACAATAAACGAATCTGTAAAATCAAACAGTATGGCGGTTCTGGACCACTTTTGGGACAGCCCAAAAATCAATACAAATACTGTTCAATACACCATAAATATGTAAAAACAATTCACAATACAATTTACTTAAATAAACTATGGTAAACTGTATTCAAGCAATTTTTCATGACAGTATGACAACATAAATTGTGGAATTTATAATACTCGAATGTTGAATTTAGAATATGTTGGCCATTACCGTTGAGCGAGAAATGTTGGTAGCACTGCGCGGCACACAGGAGAACAGCCTTTCCCGTCCAGACCTCACACTAGTCAGTCATATTTAAATTTTACTCTATACTTTTGATCCAGGAATGTTAAAAGTTCACTGTTTACTGGTTTAATATCGCATTCTCTTCATCTTCAGCTCTATTTGGAACAAGACTTAGTGAAATTAATCCGTAGTGACAAGTTCAGTGCTTTATATTCTACAATTTTAACCACGTTACACCATCTTTAAGACTCATCCATCATAACATCTCTTCCTTCAAGACAGTATGAATCATTCAGTTCATCAAGACATTTTCTAATCATGCCCTATTTCATTACTTCAAGCGACACTATGATGTGGTCTACAGTCACTGATCTGCGTTGTGCAACATCTCGTAGCAGCGGACGTGTTATCACCATGACGTGATCTGCAGTGTTGTGCAACATCCTGAAGCATCCGACGGTCAAGGACTTGTTATCAACCGCAGCCTCACACTCTGAACATCTGGCTACACTGCCTCAACACTCCGCAACACCTTGTTTCATCACTCGACCCCTTTCTGCACCCTCCAACACCACGTCATCGCAACCCTCACGAAGAATGAAGATCACAGATGAGTTTCTTAAAGAAATTAAGCTTAATCTATAGATTTAATAATGTAAATAGCGCTTATCAACACCTTCATGAACTAATTTCAAAAACCTTTCTAAAAAATAACAAACCAAAATTCAAAATTCATTCAGATGACAAAAATTGGCTTACAATTGGCATTCAAACCGCCGTTAAAGTTAGAAATAAACTGTATAGACAAAAGAGATTTGAACAAGCAAAATTTTATAAATCGAAAATTAAACATTATAGCAATATTTTAAAAGAAAACTATTATAAAGAACTGATTGAAATGTCATCTGATTCAAAAACCAAATGGAATATTATAAACAAATTCTTAAATAAAATCCAAAAAACCTTGTAGATACACAGGTGATTTAAATACAATGAACAAATTCTTTGCAAACATTGGTTCAGAATTGGCTTCAAAGATTCCAGATCTAGAAAACGAAAAAATGAAATCAAATCCGAACTCTATATATCTCTCTGAAATTACCAAACTAGAAATTGAGACCAAAATTAAACTTTTAAAGAATGATAAAGCAAGTGGATCAGATTCAGATAAAATTCCAATCAAACTAATCAAAAATCTTGTATACATAATAAAGTGAACCACTAGCATACATTTTTAACTTAAGTATTCAAACTGGCATTTTTCCCGATAGATTAAAAATAGCAAACAATCAGCCCAATCTACAAAAGTGAAGGAATTTTATCAGATCCATCCAATTTTCGACCAATCAGTCTACTACCAATAATTGGCAAGATATTTGAGAAATGTTTGTATGAGAGATTATATAGCTTTTTGGAAAAATACAACCTGTTATCAAGAAAACAATTTTGGCTTTAGAGTTAACAAAAATACAGAGGAAGCAATCAATTTAGTTGTTAACAGTATTGATCAAAATACACTAATCTCATTTCTAGACCTTAAGAAAGCCTTTGACACTGTAGATTTTTAAGATATTACTATACAAATTAGAACATTTAGGAATTAGAGGTAAATGTTTAGATTTATTTGCTAGTTATCTTGATAACAGGTTCTGTAATACAAAAATTGGCAACAAAATTTCAAATTTAGAAAAAATCACCTGTGGAGTTCCTCAAGGAAGTTGTCTTGGTCCTCTTTTGTTTATAATATATATCAATAGTATAACAACCCTTAATTTACATGGCGAATTAGTACTCTTTGCCGATGACACAGCCTTAATAGTTAAAGGTAACGATTTATATAAAAAAACAAACGAGGACCTGACGAAAATTAATAATTGGCTACAACAAAATAAATTAACTTTAAACTTTCAAAAAACAGAATATATAGATTTCTCCAGAACTAATGACCAATTACCAATAAAAAAGGTAGAATGTTATAAGTACTTAGGCTGTATCATAGACTTAGACTTAAATTTTAATCAACATATTAACCATATAGAAAAACAAATTAAAAAAGCTTTGAAACCGTTATATGTATGTAAAGAAGAAAACTTCAAAAAGTCAGTATTTTCAGCATTTGTCATGTCTTTTCTAAATTATGCAATAACCATTTGGGGTAACAAAAATATTTCAAACCTTTCTAACATTCAAAAACATATTATGACTAGATTCAAGATAAAAAATATCATATCTTTAGATTCTTTATATACATATAACAGGATAAAATTAGCCCGTAAAAATAAAATAGATGTAAGTAGTTTAAGTAACATAGAATTAGATATTTTTAATAAAAAATTTAAGCGATACCAAACTTAAGGCATATTTTAACTAAATTATCTTGTTTCAAAATTCTTTAGGTTCAATTGGGATCACTTGGCCATTACTTTAAAACAGATTTGATTGTAGGAAGTATGGCCGAGTTTTTCTCATTGTATCTCCCTTATATTTACTCCTGATTACATCATATTCAAGCAATTTATCAGAGACAACGACAACATAACAAACCGCATTGGGTAACCGCACTCTGAAAAATCCATATTGATAATTATATCGTTCTTTGAACCAGAAATATTTGTCAAACTCTTTGTTGTATCAATGACATAAATTAGGTCTATTCGCTAAAAATTCTTTAGGATTGTAATACATTTCCTTATTATTACAGTAAACTTTCTTAAAATCTTGATACATCTGATACATGATTCTGAAAAGACCTCCTGAAATGTTTAAATTTTGTAATTCATCTGGATAATAAGAACTGTTCAATTTTACTCTGATATTTTTTTACATTCAAACTATCAAACTTTGAAGGATTTTTTTCTTGATTATTCTGTCCTATATGTTTGAAAACCTATAATAATGAACTTGGGATTGAAGATGTTTCTATAAATATTTGTGATATCGAACGAATAAGTTGTTCCGGAAATACCTTTTTGCTCAATACATTGCCAATCTTGAAACATTTCTGCTATTTTCATTTTAGATTTCAAGATTAAAGAATATATGCCTGCTTCATTAATGAAAACAGTGGTTTTTTTTTAAGTTTGAAGGCGGAGGCGAATCACCCCTACCTTCAGAATGTATGTTTTCGAAGCTTTTTTTATATTTTTCTTTAACATGTTCTTTAATTGCTTTCTTCGTATCTTTATATTCTAACACCTCTGCAACATCTTTCGCCTTAGCTCAGAATAAGAACTCAGATGCAAAATCACAATAAATAGAACATGAAACACAAAAATCACGTTTATTTTACGTTCATGTTGTCAACTTTTACGTTCATGTTGTCAAATCTGTTGTCAATGTTGTCAACTTTTACGTTCATGTTGTCAAATTTGTTGTCAATAAATGGATAACTGTTTTAAAAAATGTTCTACTTGTAACACGGTAAAAGATATTGCTGAATTTGGAAAACAACTCGAAAAAAATCAGATCATCTTGTAAAAAATGTATAAATAAAAAACGATTAAATCGATATTATAAAAATAAAAATGATAACAAAGACCTGGAATTTTATGACAAAAACGATAATAGTCTTGATCACAGACGCGCAAAATTTCATACCAATCAAGGTATAAATCTGTCAAAACAATATAGAGAATCAGGTTATTTTATAAGAGAAAACTTAAAATTTTAAATAGATCACTAAATTTTTCAATATTTTTCTTAAATAAAATGGCTAGTGCAATAACATTATTAAAAAGCGAAACAGAAAAAATAGAAGAAGAAAGAAATCAAAAAATCTTAGAATTAATACAAAATGCAGAAGCAAACTTTAAGAATTTGAGAAAAAACTTATACAATCTTCTAGATGACAAATTTAAACCAGAGCTTGTAGAAATACAGTTCAAAAATGGTAAGAGTACTGTACATACATTAAACAATGAAGAATCAGATTCTTTTACATTCGATACAGAAGATGAAGAAAAAATTTCTGATATAGTCAAAAAGATTATCAATAGCACAATTGATGTAGATGAGTTACAAAATATTTCTGGAGGCCGACTGTATAAATATAGATTTAGACCAAAATACGGTTGTGGAATAAGAGAAAATCTTAAATACTAAACAAACAACAAACTTTTTTATGGACACAATTTTATAAGCTCAAAGCAGATATAATAACACTGACAATATACTTTACATTGATTCGAAGCGGATTTGACAATATTTTCAAAAGATTATACATTTCTTCCAAACAGAATTTACATTGATTTCAAGCGGATTTGACATCATTTTTAATAGATAGTTCATGGCTTCGTGATCTTGCTTCGTGGTCTAGCTTCGTGAGCTGGCTTCGTGGTCTAAGCTTCGTGAGCTTGCTTCGTGGTCTAGCTTCGTGAGCTTGCTTCGTGGTCTAGCTTCGTGGTCTTCCTTCGTGGTCTAGCTTCGTGGTCTTCCTTCGTTGTCTAGCTTCGTGGTCTTCCTTCGTTGTCTAGCTTCGTGGTCTTCCTTCGTGGACTAGCTTCGTGGTCTAGCTTCGTGGTCTTCCTTCGTGGTCTAGCTTCGTGGTCTTCCTTCGTTGTCTAGCTTCGTGGTCTTCCTTCGTTGTCTAGCTTCGTGGTCTTCCTTCGTTGTCTAAGCTTCGTGGTCTAGCTTCGAAAAGTTAATTGAAATAAAATAAGATATTTTTTTTCTATGTAAATGGAGCTACTAAAGGAATTAAATGAGGTTGGTGATTTAAAGATCAAAGAATATAAGAAATTAATGGAATTAGAAGAAAATAAGAAATACAAAATTTTGAATCTGGAGAAAATAAAAGATAAATTCGGGTTTACAATAATTGCCGAGTTGGAAGATTATAAAGTACACTTACCGAATAGACTTTTGAATGTTTTTGGATGAAAAAAAGAGATTAAAGAATTGAATAAACATGATAAATTACACTTGGTTGTTTACTGGAAAGAAGACTATTAAAGATAAAGAAATTATAACAATTAAACTTTGTAGAATAAAGTCTTAACCTCTAAAACTTGCAGTCCCTCCCCCACGTCATAGTACTGTTTTGATAACCATAAGTTGGTGTCTTTTCTTCATAGGAATCACATGGAATATTATCTACAGTAATACCTTTTGTTTCACACAAAATGTGGCTATATTCTATAAGAAAAATTCTATAATGCTCTTTAATGAATTGTGTTGATAAATCTTGATACTCACAAAAATTCCTAAGAAATTTCATCAATTAAGTCTTGATTATCTTGAAAGAACCGTATAATATGGGAAAAATGTCATAAAAAAAACGATGAAAACTCTCTGTTTGTTTATTTTTTTACTTTCTTTTCAATATCTTTCGTAAATTTATATTAAATATATAATCCCTTATTTTTTTCGTTTTTTGTGTGTACACGTGTGCAGTTTTCGTTCTTTCTGCAAAAGACTCTACAAGTTCTTTTAATTCTGTTTCATTTAAGGAAAGTATCGAAGACGGTATCAACTGTTGTTGAAAAATAAACCGGCAAATTCACTGAATTCATCTTTGTTGCACTGTTTTAATGCTAGAAATTGTAGAGACTTTGGTGAGTTCATGTTGTTTGGTGACTATTTAGTAGAAAAGATTTTTTATTTAAGAAATATCTGTTCATTAAAATTTGTAGAATATAAAGCACTGAACTTGTCACTACGGATTAATTTCACTAAGTCTTGTTCTCCAAATAGAGCTGAAGATGAAGAGAATGCGATATTAAACCAGTAAACAGTGAACTTTTAACATTCCTGGATCAAAAGTATAGAGTAAAATTTTAAAATATGACTGACTAGTGTTGAGGTCTGGATGGACGGGAAAGGCTGTTCTCCTGTGTGCCGCGCAGTGCTACCAAACATTTCTCGCTCAACGGTAATGCCAACATATTTCTAAATTCAACATTCGAGTATTATAAATTCCACAATTTATGTTGTCATACTGTCATTGAAAAATTGCTTGAATGCAGTTTACCATAGTTTATTTAAGTAAATTGTATTGTGAATTGTTTTTACATATTTATGGTGTATTGAACAGTATTTGTATTGATTTTTGGGCTGTCCCAAAAGTGGTCCAGAAACCGCCATACTGTTTGATTTTTACAGATTCGTTTATTGTCCTTTAAACAGTATTTTTCCCCTTTTTTATATATATATAAAAAACGCAAACTAATATCTAAACTAATTATATACTGTGCAATTTTGAAGAACAATTTTATGCACCTTTAAAAGGGCTTGCGCATTATCTAATTTATACGTTAAACATACATATTATCGGTATAATACTATGACACACCACAATAAACCGTGCGGTAAATGACGTAATTAATACAGCGGCAGAATCAATTACGTCACGAACGGTCATTCTGTCAACGGTCATTAACGTCATTCGATACGATTTAAATATTTTAAATTATCTGTTCGTTGTAAAATAATACTTGAGATGTAAATAAATTTAACTTAAGAAAAAACGTGTTTGCTGCACATGGAATTACCCCGCTCATTTTAAAATTCGAGTACTAAAAATATTAGTAACGCAGGTTGAATCGCCTGGAATAATGACTCGTTATTGAGTTATGTTAGTGTTGATTGTATTTTTGTTGTAATATATACTTTCAAGTTATCCAATAATTCTAAATTACCATTATGAAAACGAATCGCGTTGTTTCTGTATTCCATCTTCAATTATTTTAAGTTCAAATGAAGGTAATTATTTAATTTTTAAGGATCTAAACTAATATAACTATCAATAAAAAAAGTAAATTTTAGTCTCTTTCTCGTAATTTATATTACAAGTCTATTCGTAATAATCTCCTATCAATCTGCAACATGAAATAACTAACGTTTTCCAAAGGTACGTTACTCTTCTGACAAATTTCAGCCCAAAAGATTAGTAAACAATAAATAATGTACGAGAGAATAAGATATTCTTTTTATTCTATCTACGCAGTGTAGTATTGAATAAATTGATTCCTAAGTTTCATTCAATTGGATAAAATTTACTCTGAAACATAGCACCATTATATTAGTTCAAAGTAATAGGTAAATTGAAATCCATATCAATTATAATATGACCACAAATATCAAGGATAGATAAATGATGCCATTGTTATAGAGGGGTTTAATTACTGATCTGTCCACAAATTTCGTTGGCGATAAATAAATTACATTCCGATACTACGGTTGTATAAATAAATATACTACAAGTTTCGGGATCGGTTGATTTCTGGGATGGTCAATGGTATGTTGAATCATCGTGTGTGTGTAACAGATGATGGTTTTTTAAAACAGATAATTTTTTAAATAGGTAAAATACATTCCGATGCTACAATGATGACTACATATACTATATAAGATGGAATCTGTTGTTTTCTGGGAACTTTTAGTGGCGGGTTTGAACATCGCTGCTATAACAGATGGCCGACCGACCGGTTCGTTGACACTAGTAAAATACTATATAATAAAAATGTATATAATTCAATACAATCGAAAGTGTGAGACTGGTTGATCCTGGGGACATGTAACATAGTGGTTTATTCTCTATAGCTCGTCACTCTATAAATCCCACGTGATTGGAATTCGTAGATGTGTCTACGTTTACTAAATCTATACATTTAACCTAGCATGTAAATTTGGAGCTGTTAAAGAAAATATACAATATTGCACTCATTTTGAAATGTCGCGACATAAAGTTAGAGTTTTTTACGTAAACAAGTAATAGTATTAAAATTTTGGAAAATCACTAATGAAAGACTTCTACTAAACTGATAATAATAACAAGAAATGTGTTAGAATTAACAATCTTTGATTTACCGGCATAGTATTTGTAATTAAATCTGTTCAAGAATAAATATACATTTGTCACTACTTATGTTTTATTATTTTATTATAAATCCCTAAAATAATCGCACTGAGCTATTTTGTACCTGTACATTTCTTTAAAAATTATATAATTTTTTAGCTCGATTTTAATAAAATAAAATTATAATAAATAATTTATTTCTGTAAAATACAAAATGAACGTTAGAAAAAATATGATTTACACTGCTTAAAATAAATATCAATACGTCATATCTTACTTACCATAACCGCACAAAACACAAAACATAAAACATAACAATTATATTTTACTTTATTTACTTCCAATATCTCAAAGTAGTACACTATATAAAGTAAGTTAAATCTTGATAGATTGTTTTCTCTATTTCTTTAATACTAATAATTAGGCCAATAAATTGTAGGTGATAATGAAAATTTAGGTATAGGGCCCATAGGGCTGTGCCTGTGGTGGAGATATTGCATACAAAAAGAGTAAAAGAATTGGGGAATCGAATAAGAATTAAATAATACAAAACTAGGTATTGCAGCTTGTGTGATAAAATAAGTGTACCATTAACATTAAAGTTAGAATGCACAGTTAGAACATTATGCAACGACACTATTTTGCTGTATTGGATACGGGATTCATGCAGAATTAAAATTTAAATTTTAAACCTAAAAATTGTACTCCGGAAATTAGCGCAAAGGTTCTTTTAAGACTGAGTACAACAAGCAGTTTTAGTTAATTTGTTGTCGTAAATTTTCACGAGAAATATGAATTATTTGATACCAGTATAGTGGACTGGGTCATGGAAAGTGTAATTGGAAACCTAAATGAAAAAGTGAAGATGAGGTAAAAGTACAAAAGATTCGATGCAAATATAGCTTGACTAAACTTATATGTTCCTATTTAACAACAATTATGCATTACAACAGTGTCACAATATTTTTTACTGTTAATGGTTTAGTAATTGGTAATGTAACGTTTCCCTCTTAAATAGTGATTTATAATTAGATAAAAGTAAGTTTTAATATATTCTATCAATAGTAAGGGTATTGTACAATTTCCAATTCTGTTAAAACACTATTTCGGGCGGGGACTACGCAGTATTAACATACTTACAAATATTCTTAGTGACATTTTTTGTTAACTTAGCTGGAAACAACATATATTACTTCTCGGTAAAGGTGTAAGCTTTTTTAGGAAATTTAAGTAAAACTATGTGTGTCATTTATAACAGACACTACGCTATTATGGTTTTAGTATGCACAGTTTTATATTAGATTGTAAATTTTTTTAACAACATTATTACCTTTTATTACTGACTACTACAAGCTCATAATTATAAGAGGAAAAAGGGCATTTAGGCTAGGTTATTACGCTATATAATCTGAGCCCCAACCCTTTGTTTCCAGGGGGTGATAAAAGCCAGGCCTTTGTTTATAGCCTTACATTGTAGCGACTGTGTCTATTAAACTTAACTTACATGTACAATAATGTATTACTGAAACCAAGACGTGTGTTTTAATTTAAATCAACGGTAACCCGTGTAAAATTATAATACTGTAATTTAGAGAAAAACTATGTTACAAATCGAAAACAAATTTGTTTGGAGTTATTTTGTTGGAATATTTTTATCATGTTTTTATGAGGTATATTCTTATGAAGAAAACATTACGAAAAGTAAAAACGTTATAGTTAAAACAAGATTTCACCAAGATCTAAAACTAACACGAACGATATTCATACTTTGATTAATTTATAACTGATTTACAAAAAAATAATGTTAATATGACCTTGGCCTT
>NW_025782688.1:0-32153 GCF_021130785.1 Homalodisca vitripennis
TATCTAGATCGATACTCGAGTCACGAACAACCTATCCCATTAATATTAGTCATTAACGATTAGTAACATCGTTAGCAGAAGGAGGGGGGGGGGTGAACTACCTATGAGGGGTTGTGAGGAAGGGTATGGTGGAGGGGATGAAATTTTATCAATAATCCCTCATGAACAGTGTGCTCGTGATAATGTGCTTTGTGCGTTAGTGAAAAAGTGAAGTGGACGCAATACTCATCCATTTATGACCAAGATTTCATCATAAAACTGTATTGTTGAATGATTTATGGTTTAATATGGTTTATAGTAATAAAATATATAATCTTTATCTAGTCAATGCGCAATTGACAAGTGTTTACGGTTAAACACTAAGTACATCAAAGTAAAACCGACCTCTTTAATGTAAGTAGTGAAGAGGATTTGAAATATTTTATGACACTGCAAGATCAAAGGGAGAAATAGTCAGAAATGAATCTTACTCTAGTTGTATATTTTATCTTTTACTTAAAAGCTGGGACATCGATATTCACGGTGTCCTCTCTCGTGTAGCGACACATAATCCCCGTTATCTCTGAAAGTTAACATTTTCTAGAGCAATTGAAGATATTTATTGTTTATCTTCAAATGATTTGGGAAAAATTTCAGTTAGATATTGTGAAACAAAAACATTTTCTTACTAAAGTAAGTTTTTTGTGTAATTTATGATGAGAACACTATAATATATTAAACAGTCGTGAAAGAAACATGTTGTTGGTTTCATTAAACTTTTCGCTTAGCTCGCTGGATGTCTGTCTTGAGGCCCTCAATCAGACTTTAGCCTAATTTGGAAGTGAAGTAATAATAATAATAGTACAGGTTTTATTGCAGTAAGAGATCTACATTGAATAGCAACCATCCTATACACCAATATATACATGAATCTAAAACTTTCCTAACGGTGAAAGCTAACGAGTGGTTTACGTTGACTTACGGTGAAGCTAACGAGTGGTTTACGTTTGATCTAACGGTGAAGCTAACGAATGGTTTACGTTGATCTAACGATGAAGCTAACGAGAGGTTTACGTTGACATTACGGCGAAGCTAACGAGTGGTTTACGTTGACCTAACGGTTGAAGCTAACGAGCAGTTTACTTTCAACTTACGGTGAATATAACGAATGGTTTACGTTGTTGTAAAGGTGAAGCTAACGAGTGGTTACGTTTGCCTTAACGGTGAAGGTTGCGAGTGGTTAACGTTGACCTAACGTTGAAAGCTAATGTGTGGTTTTACGTTGTTGTAACGGTGAAGGCTAAAGAGTGGTTTACGTTGACCTATCGGTGAAGGTAACGAGTGGTTTACGTTGACCTAACGGTGAAGCTTAACGAGTGGTTTACGTTGACCTAACGGTTGAAGCTAACGAGTGGATTACGTTGACCTAACGGTGAAGCTAACGAGTGGTTTACGTTGACCTAACGGTGAAGATAAGGATTGGTTTACGTTGACCTATTACGCCTATTACCTATTATTTTTATTACGATTTGTAAAATACCACAATGTTAAGTTAACAACAAGGTTCGTTTAGAATGAGATATTGAATTTAACAGGAAGATAGCAAGATTAGACTAGACGATAATTTATTAAGGGAGAAGTGTTGCTATGGGAGTAATTTTCACAAAGGGGTCATGGGTTGCTCCTTCAGTCTGACCAGAATGTTTGATTCCCTTAGAGAAGAACACTAGTGGTTATTGTTTTATTAATTGCATTCATTAACAAGTGAATTTCTTTTGTTATTAGTTTTTAAACTTAATGTTTAATTATGTTGGAGGCTCATTGGCTTAGATTTACCGAAGTCTGTCAACCCGAAATTGGAACACTTCTATGAAACCTATATTAATGAACAAAAAGGTAAATGTGCCACGTGTATTTTATAAAAATAGTGAATATAATATTTTAAAGCCCTGTAACAGTACAATCCAAGTGAGCGTGAGAGGTGGGTGGAGCGGTGGTGTATGTGCAATTGATTGTAACAGCGCATCGGCCAAATATACTCGGAGCACGTCCCTACTTCTCGTTATTGTGAGGAAAATTCGCTTTCTCAAAACCGCTTTTCCCCTAAGGCACTGAATGGAATTTAATCAAACTCGGTAAAACATGTGAAGTTTTGCTTTATGTGCTTTATTAAATTTAGTTCTGCTCAAATACGATAACGTTTCAATTACTTTCGTTGATATCCAAGAATTTTAAAACGCTGGGATAGTATGTTTGTTAATAACTGACGCATAAACCTTTTTAATACAACGAACTGTTTAAATGAGATATAAATTAATAAATTACATTCTACAATTCAGTCAAAGTATGCTCTCTCCATCAGAAAAATAATCCCTAGAGGGAACACGGCTGGTTTAAAGCCGTCTTGATAAATAATGTATGGTGCAATAAAAACTTACTTTTTTCCGTAAATCTGGAAAACCTTATATATCTTAAGGAGTTGTGAACCATAGATTTGACTAAGCCCCACGGGTCCGTTACGTTATGGAGAGTAAAGGATTGGAGTAGGTCGGGGCTTGCAACAGTGTCACATATTGTTTTTATAAGCATTGACCAATCTTTCTGCTTCTCAACTGGACTAGAAGAGCTGCTCGTTCTATCTTTTGGCGAGTGACAATGGCTGAGATAAATTACCACCTCAAAGTCCTCTAATGGTTCTGTTCCATTAGATTTGGGCAAGAGCAATCGAGTCCCTATCGTCCTATCAGTCAAATATCTTCCAAGACATTGCAAAATTTTAAAAAAGAATCTCTTACTGAACACAGAAAAAAGAAAATATTACAAATAAAAAATAAGTTAAACTTTATGGTTGGAGAGAGCATGAGTGTCTTTACGTAGAACCTAAAAGACCTTTGCGCCTCCCTTACTTAAGTTTTAGTTCCTCAGAATGTGAGTCTTTTAAAGAAACCTTACGATATTTGAGAGCTGACGTCCTTTTGGGTTGAACTCCTATGAAAATTTTCTGGTTTTGCGAGTGGTAGGACAGTTTATCCATTTGTGTTCCGCTGATTCTTCTTGCCTCACGGCAGGAGTGTGCATTCCATCAGTCTGGGGGTCCATCAGAAAAATACGTATACAAGATTGTGTTTAGTATATATCCAGAGCGAAATATGATTTATTCCGTCACATCATTAAAAGAAACACAATACGACAGAATTGTATGTAGACAACCAAAAATTCAAATTTACCTTCTTAATACCTTTTGTGTCTGTCATTCTTTGTTTGGAATTACACAGAAAATAATTTCACAATCTCAGGAATAAATCACGGCAGTTTTCCCAATAGCGTAACGTAAAGTTATGAGGATTAAAAATCCATCTTAGTACATTGAGTTATGATATCTAATAATGTTGAAGCCTTTTAAAACTTAAAAGAAACGTGAGTGTGAGTGGGTTTGAATAAAGAATAATGTTTCTTATTCTGTTGCAAAATACGATATTAAAGTTTTTGACCCATAATACAAAACCGTTACTCAGACACAACTTAGAGGCAACTTAAGATCTCTGTGTTGCACTGCAGGAGCATCGAGCCGACTGTAACAAATAAGCTACTTTGTGCCAATTGAATGGATCCATCAGAGGCTTCTATCAGGGACTCATGAAAGGGCTCATTCCCTTGCCTTTCATGAGGCCACTTTCATGTGGCGTCCTCATTATTTAGACGTTTGAAGGCGGACAACGTAACCACAGTCCTTTTTAAATTAAGACTCGACCTCTTTGTCAGTCTAGTCAAGTGAAATAAATCTTTATCAATATAATATTTCATCCCTGAATCAGGAACCCTTTATATATCATGCTTCCATTAACATCCATTATCCTGTGTGTGATGACAGTTGTGTGAAAGCACTCATTATACTGACAAGTAAGTAGTTAACGTGAAAACGTGAATATTTATTATTGATACACTTGCACACCACAGTAGTAATAGAATATGAGTACATCTTCTCTAATAGCACAAAACACTGGTTAATGAAGAGTAAATGTTTGTATATATAACACTAAATGTGTACCCAGATTTTCCGATGATATTGAGTTGTTATAAAATATACCGTTGGGGTGAATCCTGAGACCAGATTATTATTATTATATACTTATATATATACTATATGTATATATATCCACCAACAACTAAATCAAACATGTTATAGACGATATCTTGAGCACGTGTCTTACTAGTGTTGATATTATTCTTAACATTTTTTAACTAAAGAACTTTATTTATATTTAACCGCCAATAAAATCTCGAAAAGATAAACTGAAAATATTGCTGAGTTTTCTGAAAGTTATCAGTTACAATCTTGCTTTGCATATTACCGACAACATCCAGATTGATTTCGTTAATGATAGTGTAGACTTTACTTTTGAAAAACATTTAAGTTTTTAAAAACATCTTCTCAATAAATGGTGGCAAACATGGCTCTCAGAGTGGGTAGCCTACGTACAAGACTTTTAGAATCTATTCAATATTAATGGTCCTACAGAAGG
Organism: Homalodisca vitripennis; assembly: GCF_021130785.1. Classification (NCBI taxonomy): domain Eukaryota; kingdom Metazoa; phylum Arthropoda; class Insecta; order Hemiptera; family Cicadellidae; genus Homalodisca; species Homalodisca vitripennis. The sequence goes on from NW_025782688.1 coordinate 4,503, forward strand.
TTACATTGATATTCTGTGAATGTGTTTTCTTTGGCATTTCTCGTTCCATTATCTACTGTTACCACAAGATGTTACATTTATATGAAGTTGAACACTGTATGGTAGTGCGGTTATGTACCAGTCTATGAGGAAGATATTTTTTGCATCCAATGCTAAGTACTGTACCACAAGATGTTACATTTATATGAAGTTGAACACTGTATGGTAGTGCGGTTATGTACCAGTCTATGAGAAGATATTGCATCCAATGCTAAGTTCTGTACCACAAGATGTTACATTTATATGATGTTGAACACTGTTATGGTAGTGCGGTTATGTACCAGTCTATGAGAAGATATTGCATCCAATGCTAAGTACTGTACCACAAGATGTTACATTTATATGAAGTTGAACACTGTATGGTAGTGCGGTTATGTACCAGTCTATGAGAAGATATTGCATCCAATGCTAAAGTACTGTACCACAAGATGTTACATTTATATGAAGTTGAACACTGTATGGTAGTGCGGTTATGTACCAGTCTATGAGAAAGATATTGCATCCAATGCTAAATTCTGTACCACTTGAAACGTTGTGGATGTAAGCTTGATGGTAAAATGTTTAAGTGGCCACTAGTTTAAAAAAACATCAGCAACAACTGTTTGAATATGTAATGATCACTTGTTACTCAATACTAACTCATTTGTTTTTACATTGACAAAAAACATAATATCCATGAAGCATTCCTCAAGAGGCAATAACTAGTCTACGTGCTATTTATAAAATAACGTAATGATTAAACCAAACAACAGTCGCTGTTTCGAAATTTGGCTATGAATATCAGTCTATGAGAAGATATTGCATCAAATACCGAATGTTATTGCCACTTGAAGAGAAGTAGCTGTGCGCTATCTGGCGGCAAACGAACGACGGATCGTTTATAAATATATTACAGACAACTATTAAACATTTGTTACATTAAGTGAACTTCGACAATAGTAAACACTAACTCAACATTTTTATAGTTTTAGGTAATAAAAATGAGGGTACTGCTGTAATATTAAAATGGGTTTAACCTCTGGAATTAAAATATTTTCTATACTAGCTTTAAAGAATATAATTCTCAACTCTGAACAAAATGTCTGCCACAAAACCCCTATATAAAAATAATTTCTATTCCCCGGAAAGTCAAACTAAAATGAGAATTTGGAACATTATACGAGTATGCCGAATATCTGGCCATCGATTTCAGCATGATTACTCTGCAAGGATATCGAGTATTGCCCATGTCAGTATAACCACTTAATTACGTTTAATTTAATTCATTAACAGTTCTTACTGACCTTTTTGTACACTTTGCAGGCCCTCTCTGATTTTCCCTTGTGAAGGCATTTGTGGACCATAGAATAGGAACCCCTGGAACACAAAAGCACACAAGTAAATATTTTTTCTAATGGTAGAAAAACACAAACTTTTATAATGGTGGACACTCATTTGTATCTCTCGCAAGTCGCTGCTTCAGGGAGATCGTGCGTCATCGGCCATCAAAGGCATTACATTGTTATTATAGTATACAGGTATTAGTCTAACCTGTCAAATCTAGCTTTGCCAAAAAATGTTTCAATTTATACCCTTATCTACGGATCTCTATCTCGTTAATTACATTGGTCAGTTTATCGATGCATATCTTTTATACCTCAGTGTACACGGTAAGCACATTTCAATAAAATTACAGTTAATATTCTTGATAATTCTGAGTGTTAAATCAGAGTATTGCACTATGATTTGCATGAAAACATCATAAAACTAAATTATTCTAAAGCCTTTAATAATTTTTACATATTTGACCACAGTTTTAAACAACTCAAGGTCTTAAAACAATAAGTGTTTATTTTGATTAGTAATTCTACTAACATAAATAATCTGCTCTGTATTGTTTGATGATTTTTTAATGTAAAAAGGAAACTAGTCAATAAGAAAGAGAACTACCAGCTGGTAAATTGATGACCAACGGATACATTTGGGTTTTTAGGTTAACGTCGCCAGATGCAAGGTTATGTATGTAACACATGGATCGCTCGCTCTGGGTATTGACAATAATAATAATCAGCGGATAAGTGTTTAGTTATATACATAGAATCAGTATCCTACATCGTTTGATCTCTAAATTGGCATTTATTTATTCACAAATCCATTTTGCTCTTTTGACAGCTTATTAAAAGCTTACACGTGAAAAGTGCGTTGAATGATACAGGATCAATATTTTCGGGACTACAACGTTTATCATTATTCCTTCTTCTCCCATTTATTTTGTTACTCACTTTAGATATACTTTATAATATTGGAAACGTAAGAAATATAAATGAAAACTGTTATATGAATGATATACAGGAAAAGTAAATGGTGTTTTAATTCATAACTTTAACGGGAGATAATGTCCCTTGCAGGATTGGAGATACCACCGTGCAAACTGCTGTGCGTTGTGCTTTCACATTTTATCACACTCCGTTCATTGCCCATAAAAACTTACCGTTAAACCCTGAGTATATACAATAATCTTGCTCGAAATCTATATTTGGCGCCAGTGGCAGAAAGATTTTTAACATGTTTTAGTCACAACCCTTTAAAAGACAATACAATAATATTGTTTTATCATTCCATAATGAATTATAGGACTTTAAATTTGAATTCACTTGTATTTCTTTAGGTTTGAGATAAAGATGTTAAATTTTACAGAGTGTACAAGAGCAGAGAAGGGAATGACATGTTTTCATTTTAAAATGTAATTCATATAAGAAATATTGTATTTAATTAACAATAACCAGTAAAAGACCTATTAAAAAGTGATATCCTGTAAAGACTTAATGATTATAAATATGTTATAACTAGTTCAAAACATGTTTCCCCCTCTTTCAAACTTTCTTGTGGATTCTGATCACCAATTAATAACATAGAAACCACCAACTGATAATCTATAACAAATAACAATATATGTGTAAATGTGAGTGTTATGAGTGGTAATAGTTTAATTTAATTAAAATGGAGAACGGCGATAAATAAAAAAATACTTGCTCTTCTGAGATAAAACCGCGAGATATTTCTCTTTCCGGGAGAACATGCCAAACTTTCCACCACAGCTTCCGCATTTAGAGATCCACTATTATTCTGCGTGTTTGTACTCAATACTCAGTATTATAACTGTTCCACATCAAGTCTTCGCTATTATATGTTTTAGTATATTTATTCTTTCAATTAATGTAAATTGTATATTGCATTATAATGTGGTGACAATGGGTTTGTTAAATAAACGAAAATAACTAATTATAAGTTGGGCATTTTTCAGATAAAATTATACTTGAAAATGTCAATACACTTTACATAAAGCGATTAAATGAGAAAATTAAAGAATGATCTATACTAACGTATAAAATATGTTCAACGAAAAGTCATAATGTCAGGATTATCGTGCACAGAGACTGGTAGCGATATCTATAACACAGAAGGTGGGCGGCGGGTAATAGGTGTGTAAACTGCTGACACTGCCGCTTAGCACTTAATGCTGACGTAGTTTGCTCAGTGTCACTCTAATGGTCAGAAATATCGTGTTTTAGACGATTATCATCCTTCAGTTAGCGACAGTTAGGTGGTAATATCCTGTAACAATGGTGTTGGGCGGCGGGTAATAGGTGTGTAAACTGCTGACACTGCCGCTTAGCACTTACTGCTGACGTAGTTTGCTCAGTGTCACTCTATATGGTCATAAATATCGTGTTTTAGACTACTATCATCGCTTTAGTTATAGACAGGTGGTGTTATCCTGTAACAATGGTGTTGGGCGGCGGGTAATAGGTGTGTAAACTGCTGACACTGCCGCTTAGCACTTACTGCTGACGTAATTTCCCGAGTGTCACTCTAATGGTCAGAAATATCGTGTTTTAACACGATTATCATCCTTCAGTTAGAGACAGCTAGGTGGTGATATCCTGTAACAATGGTGTTGGGCGGCAGGTAATAGGTGTGTAAACTGCTGACACTGCCGCTTAGCACTTACTGCTGACGTAGTTTGCTGATTGTCACTCTAATGGTCAGAAATATCGTGTTTTAGGACGATTATCATCCTTCAGTTAGCGACAGTTAGGTGGTGATATCCTGTAACAATGGTGTTGGGCGGCGGGTAATAGGTGTGTAAACTGCTGACACTGCCGCTTAGCACTTACTGCTGACGTAGTTTGCTGATTGTCACTCTAATGGTCAGAAATATCGTGTTTTAGACGATTATCATCCTTCAGTTAGAGACAGTTAGGTGGTGATATCCTGTAACAATGGTGTTGGGCGGCGGGCAACAGGTATGTAAATTGCTGACACTGCCGCTTAGCACTTAATGCTGACGTACTTTTGCTGAGTGTCACTCTAATGGTCAGAAATATCGTGTTTTAGACGATTATCATCCTTCAGTTAGAGACAGTTAGGTGGTGATATCCTGTAACAATGGTGTTGGGCGGCGGGTAATAGGTGTGTAAACTGCTGACACTGCCGCTTAGCCCTTACTGCTGACGTAGTTTGCTGAGTGTCACTCTAATGGTCAGAAATATCGTGTTTTAGACGATTATCATCCTTCAGTTAGAGTCAGTTAGGTTGTGATATCCTGTAACAATGGTGTTTGGGGCAGCAGGTAATAGGTGTGTAAACTTCTGACACTGCCCGCTTAGCACTTACTGCTGACGTAGTTTGCTGAGTGTCACTCTAATGGTCAGAAATATCGTGTTACAAACCTTTTCCACCTTCATAAAGATGCAGTATTTTACTAATATCCTGATAAAAGCATATAATTCTATGAGGCACACTAATTTCTGCATAAAAAAGTTTGTACTATAATTTACTGAATTATTGTAATGGTTTTATTTTTTAATTCGCAATTTTAAATCTAAGTTTTATTCACATCGGTGAATGTACATAAAAACTTGATATAACCACAATGTTTTTACAGTATAATTCAAGTGATTTACATTTATTAGTTGGTTTAATCAACTTATCGATATTATACTAGGCCGTTTATAGCGAATAATGCATGATGAATATTCTAAATTTATTAGATTATAATATATTGTGATATTATGGTGGCAGAATTTCTTTTTAGTGTTTAAAGTGGTTCCATCAATTTTAACTGGAAGTTCATGGAACAGAAGTAACATGAAACATCTGCATTCAGAATAAGTACAATAGATCCCCATTTCATCTGTTTGTGCGACGTGCTGGGCTTTAAAGATTTATAGCACAATAAACATTCGCTTCTGCTGAGAGAAACTTTTTAATCATACAGCATCACGTTGTTTTAGTCATAATTTTGTGTTTGAGTCATCCCCTTTTATCATCAATCTGGCAACCGTGCTGACGCGAAAAATAAATATAAAATCATTGCATTATTTGTTTAAAAGTTATAGATGTAAAATGAGAAGTAATCGTAACAAATTAGGTGTGTGTATGTCGTCATTATCTACCATTAGAACGACTTTTAGAAAGGATCTTAGGTAAATGATTTTAAAACTGAAGTAAAATAATTGCAAAAATTGAGTCAAAAATTCTTTTTACGTTCTTATATTAAACAATATTTAAATAAACCAGAGGAAAGGCCAACACAACCAGAGGTATTATTGGTTGAGTTTTACTGTGACTAACTCGCGAGATCGTAAACTATTATGTCTATCTGTCTGTCTGTCTGTCTGTCTGTCCGTCTGTCACGTGTCCCGTCCACACGTGTCTTGAAAACGAACTGACATATCTTTGTAATTATCCATGAGGCATCATTTCTATATAAGGAACATTGAGTTCGATGAAGGTGCATTGTAACTACATGGGATATAGCTGAGCGTTAGAGAATATTTTTAAATTTGTATTGTGGCTAATTGAGATAGCAACGAGAAAGTAGTAGAACAAATAAATTAGCAAAGAAGCTTAATAAGCCATTAAGAGGTTGAAACATGTGACATTTAACTTAGATAACCTGTCTATCCAACACATAGATGTAGTATACAGGGTGAATGGCTCTTGGTGTGACAAAATGTTTTGGGTTATAATGCAATGTAAATGTGGTACAATGGCGGTTATAAAAAAGTCTAACTCCAAACATTAGGTCTGAAATGAATTATTTTCAGTTTTTCTAAAAAAACTCGTGTTTTTGTACGTAAATCTGATATTTCTCAGCAACGTATAGACATATGTGAGCAAAAATACACAATTTTTAGATTCTCCGTTAAATTTTCGATTTTATAAAGTTATCGGTTCAAATGGTAAGAAAATAAAATTAAGCTTCAGGTCGATTTAACGGCAAAGTTGCAAAGTTTCAGAAAAACTGAAATATCATTGAACACCCCATCTTTTTTACCACCACCCTGTACACAAGAATGTGTCAAGTAATATTAAAAACTTTGCCATTTAATAGGCGTTAAAATGGTATGCCATATGACCATAGTTAAGTATTCGGTTACCTACTTATATTGGTTTGAATATTAAAAAACATGCAAGCTACAAAAAGATTAAAACAATTTAATAACAACTGTACTTATTTTTTTATGTTTTATAAAACTGCCTCATAAAACAGAGAATTGAAAATTTAAAAAAAGTAAAGCAGTTTTAAACATTAAAACATTAAAAATCAAATCATTACAGTTCATTCTCAAAATGGCGACCTTCTTTTCTCACACAAGCTCTTGCTCGCTTTCTCATTGCTCCTGCGGCCATTTCAAAAGACAGTTATTCCCGAAGCCTTTGAGCAGCCAAACCAATTCTCACTCGTAATTTTTTCTGAGTTTACTGGGGTGGAATAAACTTCCTGCTTAAAAAACCCCACACAAAAAAGTCAATAGGTGTAAGGTTGGGAGATCGGGCAGGCCATGCGACAGTTCCCCCACGTCCCAATCCACTCGGGATAGTTTTCAGTCAGCCATTGACGTACTGTTGCATTAAAGTATGGAGGGGCTCCATCCTGCTGGAATATAAGCTCGTCTCTTTCAACATTGTTTCAAATTGTTCTAGAAGGTTGGGTAGGTCATGTTGCAAAAAATCTAAGTAGATTGTTTCATTTACAGTTCCATCAAATATGTGAGGGCCAATCAGTTGGTCGCCTAAGACTCCACACCAAACATTAATACTAAAACGCATTTGAAAGGATTGTTCCCTTGTCCGGTGTGGGTTTTGTTGATCCCAGTGGTGCATATTATGACAATTGAAAATTCTTGCTCTTGTAAACCAATGACTCATCAGTCCAAAGGATTTTTCGATAAAAATGACGCTGCTCTACGTCACTGTTTAGCAACGAACGACAGATTTCTAGTCTAGGAGCATAATCAGTTGCTTTCAGACCTTGAACAGGCGTAAAATGGTATGGTAACTTATTCTTATGCAAAATGTCCAAAACCTACGTCTCTAGCAAGTTATCTACTACTAACTTCTGAATCATTCCGTACTGAATTTAGAACTACTTCATCTAATCCTACGTCATGAACAATGTGTCCTACTTCGTTATGTCTTTTGTGAACTGTACCTCCCTCCAAAAAAACGTTGATGGAGTCTTGAGAACACAGAATGACTGGGAAGTCGGCGATCAGGGTAGCGAGCTTTAATACTCTCTTTGGGCAGCACGCGCATTTCATCACAAAACCGCAAATAAAGTGCATATCAGCGTATTCTCTAGTAGTGAACTCCATGGCAGCCTACACTTGACTATTGAGCAGAAAAATATTTTATTGGAGGTAGAAGTAATTCATGTGGACACCGGTCTTACAAAACAAGATAAGGAATAAATGTACAATACTTGTGAAAGTGAAAAGATAAGAAATTAAAACATTGATAAAGGATGCGACCATTAATCCATAACTAGCATCCACAAATTATTTTAAACCAGTTTTACTTTTTGGTAATCTTCAATTCCTTGTTTTATGAGGCAGTTTTATAAAACATAAAAATTAAGTACAGTTGTTATTAAACTGTGTTAATCTTTTCGTAGCTTGCATGTTTTGTAATATTTAAACCAATATAAGTAGGTAACCGAATACTTAACTATGGTCATATGGCATACTATATTAAAGCCTATTAAATGGCAAAGTTTTTAATACTACTTGACACATTCTTGTGTACAGGGTGTGGTAAAAAGATGGGGTTCAATGATATTTCAGTTTTTCTGAAACTTAGCAACTTTGCCGTTAAATCGACCTGAAGCTTAATTTTCTTTTCTTACCATTTGAACCGATAGTTTTTTAAAATCGAAACTTTAACGGAGAATCTAAAAATTGTGTATTTTGCTCATATATGTCTATACGTTGCTGGGAAATATCAGATTTACATACAAAAACACGGGTTTTTTTTTAGAAAAACTTAAAATAATTTCATTACAGACCTAATTTTTTTGAGTTAAACTTTTTTATAACCGCCATTGTATCACATTTACATTGCATTACAACCCAAAACATTTTGGTCACACCAAGAGAGCCACTATCACCGCGTGTAATAGTGGATCAGTAGTATGTTGATTCAGTTTATAGATTTTTAATATTTAAAAACTTGTATGAATACCAGTTTGATGAGCAACATTATGAATGCATAATTTACCAAGATATGCCGAGAAAGATATCATGCTTAGGCTTTAAATTTTGCATGAAACCTCATGTGTACAAGAATGAGGTCTTTGATGCGTAATTTTTGTGTAAATCACTTTGTTGTATAAATGTCTATCTGTCTGCAGGATTTGAAATGTTCCATGCAAATACAACCCATACAATCAGCGAAGCCTGTTACGATAGTTGGTGTGGCGTACCTTCTGTATAAATGACAAAATGACCTTCTGTATAAATGACAAAATGACCTTCTGTATAAATGACAAAATGACCTTCTGTATAAATGACAAAATGACCTTCTGTATAAATGACAAAATGACCTTCTGTATAAATGACAAAATGACCTTCTGTATAAATGACAAAATGACCTTCTGTATAAATGACAAAATGACCTTCTGTATAAATGACAAAATGACCTTCTGTATAAATGACAAAAATTGACCTTCTGTATAAGATGACAAAATGACCTTCTGTATAAATGACAAAATGACCTTCTGTATAAATGACAAAATGACCTTCTGTATAAATGACAAAATGACCTTCTGTATAAATGACAAAATGACCTTCTGTATAAATGACAAAATGACCTTCTGTATAAATGACAAAATGACCTTCTGTATAAATGACAAAATGACCTTCTGTATAAATGACAAAATGACCTTCTGTATAAATGACAAAATGACCTTCTGTATAAATGACAAAATGACCTTCTGTATAGACAGGAATCTGAAAAGTTTCCAAAATTCTCACCTAAAAGTCATTACAAAGATGAAGGATAAACTTATTACCGTGTAGTTATTGTGAGAAGAATTTTCTGTAACAGAACTTATTCAGGTTCTAAACATAATAAAGTTAGCAATCATCCTCCACTGCATAAACAATATGAAATAGAACTCAATGAATTTATTTACATAATTTGATAGAGGTAAAATTATAATAAAAAAAAAAAATTATAGCTACAAATGCATAATTTTCGACGTGATGGGGTTTCTTATTGTCACTAATATATTCTTAGCGCCCATTTTAATAAAAATGCATAAATCCAAACATGCATCTACTCGAACGCATTTATTTAGCGTTGGGTGACAAAAGACAACCTCTAATTGCTATGTTAATAATATCAGTGCACAGAAATAGTAATCGAATTGAGATTTATGAGAGTAATGGTTTTGGCACTGGAGCTCTGCAATCCAATGGGTAGAGTCTGCTATTTCTTTTTAAATGCCTTCCACACGTTTGTTACACCTAACAAAGGTTAAGATTTCATTTAATTTTAGATCATAATATAATGGAACGGATAACAGTATTTCAAAAATTTTCTATTATTTTACGTTACAAGTTATATACCACTGTTTTTAGTTTTTTTTATACTTGAGGAAGATGATAAATTTCAATCCTAGAAACGCAGTGTGCTACAGTTGTAACATATGTCGGTGGACATTTCTTGAATCATATTATAATTTCAATTTTCTCTTATATTATTATATTTTTATTTCTTAGTTCTTCTTAGTGGCTTACCAAAAACATCCCATGGAGTTAAAGCAAATCAGTTCAAGTACCCTTCAGAAAAAATTTGACAGGCAAACATTAAAATTGCACCCTGTAGTTATCTTTAAGCTAGAACTCATTTATGAAGCCTTATATATAAAAAAAAACATTCTCAGGTGAGGATTCCCGTGCGCCAGTTTCTGGAAGGTATTTTGTAAACTCCTGAACCTCCCACTGTGTCAACCCCCTCCGAAGTAATTTTCTATATGCGCCACTGGTCAAAAACTAAGAACAAAAGAAAACAATCATTTGTGGGAAGGATAATTGCATATTGCACTGGAGATTGAGTATCATATTTTGTTCCATTATTTGTAGTGACTTACAGTACATGTAATATAATTTTATATTGCCGTTATTCATTAATCATGTTATACCATTATGTATCCGTTTGCAAACGTCAAATAATAACTGAACTTAATATACTGCCATCATCGCAATGATTTTAAATCCACAAGTGATTGAAAGATGTTTATTCCGAGAAAAAGAGAATATGAATATTCTTAGTCTATTATAGATTGTCATTATATTACAGCTGTAATGACTTTATTTTTGCTATGAAATAGGCATAACAACGAATATGAGTCAATGGTTTTAACGAGGTCAGCCAACTGTTGTTTGGCAATCCATGACTGCAAAGTTCCAGCTATATTCCGGTTGTCAATGACGTTTTTCTTCCGTCCACTCTTAAGCGAAGACACATAAGAACTATATTTCGTCAATAGCAATTTATAGGGCCCAAATAATGTTTTTTAATGGGTAGGTACTGTTATTTCAATTGTCAAAATCTGATGGGGCAACGAAAACTTACATTCGTCAATCACCAAGTTCGAATACATTATGGGAACCATAAACAGCAAGAGTAGTGAATGCATAGTTTAAGGTTCTTTCAAAATTAAGCTATTAAAATTGAAGATGTAAAAGATTTGAATTGAATGTGATAATAATATGATAAATATATCTAAAACAAATTAGTGAAAGCGTTGAAATTAGTTTAACTTTTAGATTATTAACATAAGCGTAGTTTTGTTTCTTAAAACGTAGAGGAACACAGCAATAAATATGCAATATTTAAGTTTTAAAACAAATCAAGGTCAAACAATTTTGAGCAGAATAAAACATAGAGGCATCTGGTTCTCACCACTCTCTTGTTCTTTTTATACAAAAATTATGAGATATATAATAATATCAGGGTTTTATAATATATAATATTAACGTTGCTATCAGATCAGTTTGAGGGAAAGGAGAAATAAAGTCCCTAAAAACAATTAAAATCAACTTAAGCACCATAAAACTACATTAATGTAAAAATTATTATTTGCATTTATTCCAGTGTCAAGTCCAATGAGCAATTGATTTCCAAATTTTCTTTAGCAACATATTTTACTTTTTTGGTAGTATTTGGGAATAATATATAAGACTAGATTACTTTTTACATAAATTAATTTTAAAATGACACTTAAACCATGCATCCTTAGTCTCTCCTATCCTGCCAAACTAGCCAGCAACAGATAAATAACATTTGTATGAAATACAGTAACTATATGATTTATTTTCGTAATTAACGTACCTGAAGAGCTAAAGAACAAATTTTCCCAAGAAGATGTATAAACGTTTGATTTAACATTCCTTGATCATTCCTACTTGAATCATATTTTTGTTAAGGATACAATAGTGATTCTGGAAAATCAGTTTGGGAAAACCCTTTCTGGTCCTTGTGAAGCCATGATGTAAAAAGGAAAAATAATACAATATTACAGTTCTTCTTTGTTAAATCAGACAAGGGAAATAGCCATGTATGATCCTCACACTTACTAATATTATAGTCTTCGTAAATCTTATAGGGTATATCTCAGCTTGAAAATCAACACTTTAATTTCAAATTACCTAATTATGTTGCCTTTTTACCTATTGCTCATCGCAATTTCATTTGTTTCACATTCATAGAAAATACTAAGCAAATTGAGATTTACATTCACATTACCACTAATAATAAAACATTATTTACCTAAGAGTTTAAAGTAGTCTGCTGCAAAAAACACGATTGTAAAGTTAATTTCAGCCTCTATCTGCGTCACTCCTTTGTGTTTGGTCGCTAAATGCCGATGTTCTGCTGCCAAGTTGGACGGCTTATATATCGTATACCATATGACTACAGTAGGTTCAATCTAACTTTGTATTTGGCTGGTCGCTAATGCCGATGTTCTGCTGCCAAGTTGGACAGCTTATATATCGTAATACCATATGACTACAGTAGGTTCAATCTAACTTTGTATTTGGCTGGTCGCTAATGCCGATGCTCTGCTGCCAAGTTGGACAGCTTATATATCGTATACCAATATGACTACAGTAGGTTCAATCTAACTTTGTTATTTGGCTGGTCGCTAATGCCGATGCTTCTGCTGCCAAGTTGGACAGCTTATATATCGTATACCATATGACTATACAGTAGGTTCAATCTAACTTTGTATTTGGCTGGTCGCTAATGCCGATGTTTCTGCTGCCAAGTTGGACAGCTTATATATCGTATACCATATGACTTCAGTAGGTTCAATCTAACTTTGTATTTGGCTGGTCGCTAAATGCCGATGTTCTGCTGCCAAGTTGGACAGCTTATATATCGTATACCATATGACTTACAGTAGGTTCAATCTAACTTTGTATTTGGCTGGTCGCTAATGCCGATGTTCTGCTGCCAAGTTGGACAGCTTTATATATCGTATACCATAATGACTACAGTAGGTTCAATCTAACTTTGTATTTGGCTGGTCGCTAATGCCGATGCTCTGCTGCCAAGTTGGACAGCATTATATATCGTATACCATTATGACTATAGTAGGTTCAATCTAACTTTGTATTTGGCTGGTCGCTAATGCCGATGCTCTGCTGCCAAGTTGGACAGCTTATAATATCGTATACCATATGACTACAGTAGGTTCAATCTAACTTTGTATTTGGCTGGTCGCTAATGCCGATGTTCTGCTGCCAAGTTGGACAGCTTATATATCGTATACCATATGACTTTCAGTAGGTTCAATCTAACTTTGTATTTGGCTGGTTCGGCTAATGCCGATGTTCTTGCTGCCAAGTTGGACAGCTTATATATCGTATACCATATGACTACAGTAGGTTCAATCTAACTTTGTATTTGGCTGGTCGCTAATGCCGATGTTCTGCTGCCAAGTTGGACAGCTTATATATCGTATACCATAATGACTACAGTAGGTTCAATCTAACTTTGTATTTGGACTGGTCGCTAATGCAGATGTTCTGCTGCCAAGTTGGGACAGCTTATATATCATCGTCATTACCATATTTTTATGACTTCAGTAGGTTCAATCTAACTTAGGTCTTCGTTTAGTAAAAGGGAGATAATCATCATTTTGATTGAAAATGGCAATTGAATTCATTGCAGTATACATATCGTTATAGAACATATCTCAACCTGCTTAGAAAGCTATCTGTAAACATTAATTATGCACAATACCCTCTCCCAAGTCTTAACCTCGTAACAGAAAGCATGGCACTTGTCACATTTATTCACTGAGTAAATCGTAGTATTTTACTGTAACTGTGTCTAATTAACAAAATATCTCGCTGTCTGTGATTGTAAGCAACTCCAGTTTAACAATCGGCTTAAGTTGTAACTTACTAATTACACTACAACGTTACGAGTTGAACTTGACTAACTCCGGCAGTTTTTAAGTTCCCTCAACATTACAAACTTTTCCAGTTAGACATAATTGTGAATGTAATGTTGACTGGTGTAATTCACGGTAGATGATACTGTGATTTTTACTGGTGTATTTCAGGGGGACGAAATTGTGATATTCACTGCATTTAGTTCAACCGTTTGATATGATTCAAGTAATCTATTTATAACTGATAAATATTGGTGTTTTCGGTGGATCAAATTGTGATATTGACTGCGTGTAGTTCACAATGGGTGAAATTGCCATGTTGACCGCGTTAGAGCACGGTTGAAAATACTGTGAAATTAACTAACTGTTTTGCCGGCTTGCTAATATTTATGATATTGACTGCTTGTTATTCACGGATAGATGATATTGGGCTATTGGCCGATTGTAGTTACGGTTATTGCTATTGTAGTGTTCAATAATGGTGATCTTCACTAAAATGATATTGGGATAATTGGCTGCGTCAGTAGCGGTCAGTGATATTTTAGTGTTTAATAATTGTGATTTTCACTAAATGATATTGGGATATTGACTGCGTTCAGTAACGGTTAGTAACGGTTAGTAATATTGCAGTATTGATTAATTGTGATTCCCACTCGATGGATATTGGGATGTTGGCTGATTGTAGTTCCGGTCAGTGATATTCTAATGATCAATAATTGTTATTTTCACTAAATGATATTGGGATATTGGCTGCGTCAGTAGCGGTCAGTAATATTGCATTGCAGTATTGATTAATTGTGATTTCCCCACTCCGATGGTATTGGGATGTTGGATGATTGTAGCCTTTCCTTATATTGCCCAATATCACATTAAAATCCCTATATTTTATGTAATGTTTCTACACATAAGTCGGAGGTGATAGCCCCGAAGTTTTGTGATCTGAACGTCTGCCAGTTCGTACCTGTCGAACTAATTTGGCGAGTATTTACAGCAGTTCTCCTCCCGAGTAAATACTCGGCTTCACTAAATTACGTAAGTGTATACCGACAATAAAACCTCTGACGTAAGGCTTTCTTCAGTTTCATCGGTTGTTTACCTGTGTTTGTATCGGTTATTTTCGTATATGCGAGTAAGTTACTGAGGTCAATACGTAAGAATTGTTAACGATTCATTATATCAATATTTTCAGTTCGTACTCCACAAATTGTTCAGATCAAGAAAAGCCCGTTGTTCCTATACTTCCTTGGATTTATTTTCCATTGAAACAGAGAGCCGTGTCGTCAGCATACTGCACGAGTCTCCCGTGCAGTAGTGATACATGGTGCTGCAGCATGGTCATTGACATTGGCCAGGAGAATAATTGGACTGAGGATAGAGCCCTAAAGAATACCATACATAATATATATATTGGTGTTAAAAGTTGGTTTGAGATTTTAACTACTTGGGTTCTGTGGCTTGATAAACTAAGCCACGACATGTTTATGATAATAATAAATATATATGCAATAAAATATAAAATAATTAGTTAGTTTTTTATTAAAATACATTTAAATATCAATAACAGACAACGAATACAAATCAAATATCAACAATAAATAAAAAGAGTTTAATATATTAAGATTAAATTATTTATAAAAATAATAAAAGTTATTTAATTTCTAACATTATCAGCTATAATACAATTTGGATAAAATATAAAAAAAAAACTTTAAAATAACATAATTAAATAAATATTATTACTGTTTATTAAGGAATATATATTTAAAGAAAATAAAATCTCAGAGAAAGGGATCAGTCGATGTCTGAGATTTGAACCTGCGACCTCCCGTCTTGAGTCTGTCACACTACTATCTTAACCAAGTGGAACTGTGGTAACTGTTGAACATTAATTTTTTCATTAGTAACGGTTCTCCTAGTTACGTCAAACGTGGGTTATATTACTGTAAACACGTCTAACCTTTGTTAGTCTGATGGTTCAATTTACAGCTTGTAATTACCTACGGAAAAATAAAACTGTCCTATTTACTGTCAAATTAAACTAGGGAGCGACGTAAATTACGTGTTTGTAGGATTTGCTACGATTGGACTCAAACCGTCTCTACCATACACGTTTTGCTAATCACGATTAATCGTGTATGTAATGAATTATGATAATGTAATCCCACCTCGCGTCAGCGAGTTCCTGCACGATGCATTCTTAATACATCAGTAAATATCAGATACATATTTAATATTTACTCTGAACACATAAGTACATATATATGACTAGTAGTAAAACAAAATTTCTGTTACGTGCTCATTATATTCCTATTAGTAGCATGGGATATCATTAAATGTTAAGCAATTCAAAATAAGTATTTAAACAACATTTATTTACGCGCAGTTTGCATAAAAAACTATAAATATTTTATCAAGCATTCTGTGCAAAATTCATTACAATAATATGAAACTAGATAGCATATTTTTACAATTAGATTATTTCATATGTTGTAAATGTACTTTCATATGATGTAAATGTACTTAGACATTCATCTACGTATGAGATAATTAACTAGTGTAGGAAAACTTCGTCAGACAAATAAAATCCAATTTCAAAAATACTGAATACTGAAGAATCGGTTTGCACTGAACACAATAGTGTCTCTCTCACTTTCAAATGAATGTTCTATTGTTTTCGATGGCAATTGCCTCACTCATGGTTTGGGCTGTAATGTATCTCTTGCTCTCTCTCTCTGTCTCTCTCTTATTAAATTTGTGTTCCTCTGACTTATTAATAAACGGCGTATTGAGTATTCCATGCTAAAAATTGACCTACAGTTACCTTTTGTGGTTGAAGATAATCTTATGTAAATTTCTTTGGATCACCAAGTGTGCTTAGTAGTTGAAGATCTTTCTATATAAAAAGAAGGTAAGGATTTTATCTACTATAGACTATTTTAAGCGTATTTCAACATTTCGAGAATGGGTTTCGAAAAAAGTACGGGACATAAAGTTTCAAATTTGTGAAAAATAGCTGAAAGAGTAAGGTTTTGGTATAAGCTATATGTTTCTATCTCGTTGTTAGTTTTATATCAGTTGTATTAAAAGTCCCACCCTCCTACTAAATTTCTTATGAATATAGATGGAGAGATCTACTTTAGCCGATGATTATATGACCAACTAAAGAATTTTATGATGTATGACAATTTTTTACTCCCTCCTCCCGAAAAAATGGGGTACTTTGGGGGTAAGTAAACATTTTTAAAATAAGAACTTTCCTGCAATTGATACATAATTTTAAAGGTATTGTGCCAGAAGAAGAATGGCACAAAATAGAGGTCATTATTGTTA
Source organism: Homalodisca vitripennis (assembly GCF_021130785.1). Classification (NCBI taxonomy): domain Eukaryota; kingdom Metazoa; phylum Arthropoda; class Insecta; order Hemiptera; family Cicadellidae; genus Homalodisca; species Homalodisca vitripennis. Next base: position 21,607 of record NW_025782688.1, read on the forward strand.
CTCTATCAAATTTAGTGGCCAATTAAAGATTGAAATTTTATAAAACCCCACAGTTTAAGTTACATTTAAAATTATTATAAGGCAGATATAACATTCAGCCAATATTTATTTTGAGAACTTAATCTGTTCTTTTAAAATGCACTCAGAATTTGGTCCCGTTAACATAAAATATTTGAAATCATTGTTCTGCGTTCAGCTTGAACTTGACGAGGCTGATTACAAAATATATAAAATATAAGGTAATCAAGATCAATAACACAGTTATGTGTTACTAATAGATCAGGCAGGACTTTTATCAGAAATGCAATCGGAGTTGGTGAGAAATAAAACCGCACAACAGATGTGCCTCTGGAATGCAGGAGTGAATGAACTGTGAAATAGCCTATTCCACTTTCAGTTTAATCCGAACGTTCTCATCATACTGCAGTATAAATGTGTTCCTATTAATCACGTCAGCGTCCCCATAAAGGGGTTCGTTATTCTCCTGAATATCAAATCTATGAAAGTTATTGAACTGTCAACTAGTAGGCACTCCATTACTGTTCAATATCTTTCGACCAATCGTATGATTATCTTTCGATCTGTTTTATAATTTTGTATATGGTAACCTCTCAAAATATCAATTGTAGTCCTGCTTCTCATCTGTAACTTTGAACAATTTCGAACTTCACTCGTTCCACTCTTACTCCTTGAACCCATTTGGCACTTCCTACGAAAATCATCTCAAAGCAAAGCGGCTAGTTCTTCCCCAGAGATGACAAAGACATTTAAGACATAATATTGAAGCTGATTTCTATTTTTAAATGGCACAAATCGGCTACCTCAACATCCGACAGATACTGACCTGCGCCAGACGTTTTAACAATTACAAACGTCCTACTAACCAAAATGTCAGTGAAGCCATTATTATGGATGCAAAGAAGCTGGTTTTGTATTTAAATTCAATATTATTATTAAAGCTATGTTTCGTTATTGTCATGCTAAAAATCTATGGTACATTGTTTTACAATTTCGTTAAATTTTAAAGTAAATTATAAAACTCTATTAGAGAGTTATAATACATAGTTATAGTGCATAGTATGCAACTATTACACGTATTACTTTACTTTTTTCTTTTGAAAACGTGAATAAATGGAATTGGTGTGAAACTTAATTAATACTGTAATTCCGATGTTTCATTTCAATACTCACGTACTTTGCTAGTTTTTAGCAAAACTTATTAACTTTATATTATCGTCTCATTTTTACCAGTAATGGCCAGTCTTATGATATAACTAATGCTAGAAATAAAATACCAGGTATCTCCCTTCACAACCAGGTGTCAGATTTTGCACCACACCTCCAGAATTTTTAAAATTCGAAACCAATAACAATTAATTCAGCAGAAAACCGGTAAAGGTTTGGTGTCTAGTGCCTTCTACTCAGTAGACGAATTTTAGGAAAAGCATTGTCTGCGAAAAGCTAAAGCGTATGATGTCGCAAAATCAATTATTTCTTCAAAAAACGTTTCCAAAACTGTATGGGGGCATCATTAACAATAAACATCAAGAATTCAAGCAAATCACAGTCAAAATTGGGGACACACTTGTGAGTGATGCTTCTAGGGTTGCCGACGAGTTTAACGGCTTCTTTGCGTCTGTTGGTTGTGGACGGGGCCCTCTTCCATCAATGCCACAGGGGAACCCCACGCGTAGACAGAGTCCAATAGCCTCAATGGCTCTGACGTCCCGTAGTTGAGGAAGAGCTTGATAGAATTATTCAAGAACTCCCTGCCAAAAAATCAAATGATCTAGAATTGAGATCCATGTGGTTAATTAAAAAATGCTCAAGGCATATTGTAAAACCACTGACTCAATTAGTCAATTTTTGTCTTTTAACTCAGGAGTTTTTCCCTCACTCCTAAAAATTGCAAAAGTGCATCCGATTTTCAAGAAAGAAAAACCCTGTTCAATAAATAACTATCGGCCCGTCTCAATTTTGCCTATTTTAAGCAAAAATATTTTGAAAAACTTTTTCTAGCGAGAATGCTTTACTTCTTAAATAAAAACAACCAGCTTTCTGAACACCAATTTGGATTCAGGAAAAATAAATCGACAATAGTCGCAGTGGTGAGTACTGGTTGATATGGTTGTAGAGGGGCCTAAGAACGTCAGGATCACACATTAAGTGTGTTCCTTGACCTATCCTAAATCATTCGACTGCGTTGACCATAAAATACTGCTTTGACAAACTACAATCTCATGGCATCAGAGGCGTGCGTGCCGCTCTTATGGCTTAAATCATTTTTAAGTCAGAGAGCTCAAGTGGTTCAGATCTCAAACCAATTTTCCAAACCAATGCAAACTGAGCTATAGAGTTCCCCAGGGGATCTATACTCAGCCCAATCCTGTTCTTGTTGTATCGCTGCTGCATGGCAAAATCGTGCAGTATGCTGATGACAACGACTCTCTGTTTCAGAGATAACTCAAAAGAAGGTTTGGAACTACAACCTTTGTCGATATCAACAACTAGTGTTCAATAATTTCAACAGCCTCAACCTTCAAACAAATTCTTCTAAATCCAACGTGCTAAATTTCGCGCTGCGCCCAGTGGACTCCCAATGTGGGTCAGCTGTCATGTTTGGCAGATTCCATATTGGAAGAAGTCTACTCCGCTAAATTCCTTTGGAATACTCCTCGATCGAGGGTTGACAACCACATTGACCATGTGTGTACCAAACTGTCCTCAGGAATATATGTTTTGAGGTCCCTTGGCCCGGTATTGCCCCAGTCAGGTATTGATTGCGGCATATTATGGGCTAATTCACTCCCACCTTTCCTATGGGGTGCTGTTGTGGGGGGCCTGTGCAGGCAACAATTTCCTGAGGGTGTTTCAAATTACAAAAAAAAGCGATTCGTACTATCGCAAAAGTTGAATTTCAGAGAGTCGTGCATGACAGCATTCAAAAATTTTTGAAACTGTTGCCTTTGCCCAGTCTCTACATTTTTAGAAACATCTTTGTTCTGTTTTGTCTAAAACGTGCCCTTACCAGGGGACGTGACATACACGGGTATGAGACTAGAGGCAGAGATAACTACCGAACTGGAAGACACAGAACGGTAGTTTATGAGCACTTGCCTTCACAGGCAGGTGTTCAATTCATCAACAGATTGCCAAATTCTAAGAAAAACGCCCAAACGCCCAAACGCCCAAGGCGTCAAAAACTCGTCTATAAGCGTTTTCTGGGTGTCAAAGGCATTCAACAGCGTTGACGAGTTTCTGGCGTTTAACTGGGAGACCCGCCCAATTCGATAACTGACTCCAGCGCTGTAAGTGGGTTGAAATTGGCGAAGGATGAAAGAGACTGGAATGTATGAAAATTATGTAAGTTTGAATGTGGTAGTTGTGTGGTATGAGAGTTTAAAAGTTAGAAATAATTATGATGTTTGCCATACAATGTGAAGAAATTGTTGCGAGCAATAAAAGATTTGATTTAATTTTGATTGTATAAATAATTAAATTCAAATTTTACTATTAACAGTTCCCTAGAATTATTTTTATAACTCCGTTTATTTTTAGATTAATATAATTATATTTTTATTTTAAAATTAAGATATTTGAAACGCCTGTAAATTAAAAATGTTTGTATTGCAATATTAAAAGTGACGACACAACTTAATATTGTTATATTAATATAATGGTTGTTATAATAGTAATGAATAAGACGACGCTATGTCCAAGTACGAAGCGGCAAGACACGACAAACTACAAAGGCTGTTGGACGGGTGCACACAGAGGGTGTGAAACTTTGTTATAAGATCCCGGAGGGTGTAAAGTTATCAATGTTCTGAGGTGCAATATCACGCCGTATCATCTCTCCCTCAGGCCCTTCCCCTCTCCACTCCTCCCCGTCACACCACCAAAGGCAAAATTTGCGATTTCTTCTCTTTGGCTCGTGTAACCATTGCAGTACAAAATAGATTAAGTACAAATTCTCTCCGGTATTTTATCAATAATATTTTTGCATATAACGAGAGTCAGTATTTGATTACAAAGAGAGATCGCCTTTTTGAAAATTGTTTTAAAACTTTAATTGTATTTAAAAACAAAAATGCAATATTAATGGAATGTGTATAAATAAAAATTACGTGTAACTGAAAAACTAAATTAGATATAACGATGGCAAGACCTTTTTATACCTTCCATCGTCAGTAACAAAACTTTAAACAAAGTAAGTTACAATGTGGGAAAATTGTCATTTATGTAAAATGTGTATGTAAATTCTTATGTACAGAATAAACCCTGGAAATAAAATCATAAATTAGCTCAAGACTGGATTTAACAGTGTAATTAGTTAATATTATGGTTCCATCATGCATCTGATACATAACAAGTACGTCTAAAACGTCCCTGACAAGAAGCCAATGTTTAGAGTAGCCAAATAAAACATATTTGCTGTTCTTTTAAAACTGTTATTCTGTCGGTGTATAATTTTTCAAGTGTTATTTTATCTTATCTATTTCGATAATTTTTAATACATATACACATCATTATATCCGAAAAACTTTTACATTACTTTGGGGTGGTTGTAAACTTAGGAATTATACTAATACTTTTAACTTCAGTACGTTAAAGAGCACTACTTGGTTGGTCTACAGTAGACCTTTCGAGTAGCGCTATGTGAGGCCGGCAGACTCAGTTTTAGTTTTAATTGTAAAATTTAATTATTGCTTTGTAGTAATACAATACAGTAATGCATTGTTACTAAAATTTGTAATTTGATCAAATGCCTTAAGTTTGTATGACGTGTGCACAAAACTATGGGCAGGTTATTATATTGCGTCAAATAAATGACTTGGCATTCATAGCTTTCTAATAATAAAATAATAACATTTTTTAAATATAATTATGAACCATTCGACGTTCTTATGGTAGTTAGGAACAATAAAATATTCATTCTCGTGATTTATAGGACTAAAACTATTTCATTCCACCAACATGGAAATGAATGTAAACAAATGTACACAAAGTATTGAAGAACACATACGAGTATGCTGTAAAGTGAATGAATGTGGACAAAAGAAGTAAATTGAAACAACGGGCACATGTTGGAGGCGAAGCAATAACTTGCGGAGTTCATTTCGACTTTCATGACCGCGTCGCAGAACATTCCCTTCCCTTTCTCCCGTGTACCGTTTTGGACGGTAACAATACAGGCGAGATCCTGCTAACTTGTTGTATACAATATTGGATTGTCATCCTGTCCTAAGTAATACACACACTGTACGGTAACAATACAGGCGAGATCCTGCTAACTTGTTGTATACAATATTGGATTGTCATCCTGTCCTAAGTAACACATACACTGTACGGTAACAATACAGGCGAGATCCTGCTAACTTGTTGTATAAGTAATACATACACTGTACGGTAACAATACAGGCGAGATCCTGCTAACTTGTTGTATACAATATTGGATTGTCATCCTGTCCTAAGTAATACATACACTGTACGGTAACAATACAGGCGAGATCCTGCTAACTTGTTGTATACAATATTGGATTGTCATCCTGTCCTAAGTAATACATACACTGTACGGTAACAATACAGGCGAGATCCTGCTAACTTGTTGTATACAATATTGGATTGTCATCCTGTCCTAAGTAATACATACACTGTACGGTAACAATACAGGCGAGATCCTGCTAACTTGTTGGTATACAATATTGGATTGTCATCCTGTCCTAAGTAATACATACACTGTACGGTAACAATACAGGCGAGATCCTGCTAACTTGTTGTATACAATATTGGATTGTCATCCTCGTCCTAAGTAATACATACACTGTACGGTAACAATACAGGCGAGATCCTGCTAACTTGTTGTATACAATATTGGATTGTTCATCCTGTCCTAAGTAATACATACACTGTACGGTAACAATACAGGTGAGATCCTGCTAACTTGTTGTATTACAATATTGGATTGTCCATCCTGTCCTAAGTAATACATACACTGCTACGGTAAACAATACAGGCGAGATCCTGCTAACTTGTTGTATACAATATTGGATTGTCATCCTGTCCTAAGTAATACATACACTGTACGGTAACAATACAGGCGAGATCACTGCTAACTTGTTGTATACAATATTGGATTGTCATCCTGTCCTAAGTAATACATACACTGTACGGTAACAATACAGGCGAGATCCTGCTAACTTGTTGTATACAATATTGGATTGTCATCCTGTCCTAAGTAATACATACACTGTACGGTAACAATACAGGTGAGATCCTGCTAAGCTTGTTGTATACAATATTGGATTGTCATCCTGTCCTAAGTAATACATACACTGTACGGTAACAATACAGGTGAGATCCTGCTAACTTGTTGTATACAATATTGGATTGTCATCCTGTCCTAAGTAATACATACACTGTACGGTAACAATACAGGTGAGATCCTGCTAACTTGTTGTATACAATATTGGATTGTCATCCTGTCCTAAGTAATACATACACTGTACGGTAACAATACAGGTGAGATCCTGCTAAACTTGTTGTATACAATATTGGATTGTCATCCTGTCCTAAGTAATACATACACTGTACGGTAACAATACAGTGTGAGATCCTGCTAACTTGTTGTATACAATATTGGATTGTCATCCTGTCCTAAGTAATACATACACTGTACGGTAACAATACAGGTGAGATCCTGCTAACTTGTTGTATACAATATTGGATTGTCATCCTGTCCTAAGTAATACACACACTGTACCGGTAACAATACAGGTGAGATCCTGCTAACTTGTTGTATACAATATTGGATTGTCCATCCTGTCCTAAGTAAATACATACACTGTACGGTTAACAATACAGGTGAGATCCTGCTAAACTTGTTGTATACAATAATTGGATTGTCATCCTGTCCTAAGTAATACATACACTGTACGGTAACAATACAGGTGAGATCCTGCTAACTTGTTGTATACAATATTGGATTGTCATCCTGTCCTAAGTAATACATACACTGTACGGTAACAATACAGGTGAGATCCTGCTAACTTGTTGTATACAATATTGGATTGTCATCCTGTCCTAAGTAATACATACACTGTACGGTAACAATACAGGTGAGATCCTGCATAACTTGTTGTATACAATATTGGATTGTCATCCTGGTCCTAAGTAATACATACACCTGTACGTTTTCTGTACAGTTCAACAACATGGGTCGACCAATTTGGAGGATAAGTAGAATGAAACTTTATAGCAATCGAGAAGGTTTAGCAATAGATTAATTTGCAAACCTCTAACTTATTGTTGTCAATAGAATTAAAGGAAGTTAAATTCTTTCGTAAGACATCTTATGACAAATGACTTTATTTATTACAATGTTAATCTTTTTCCCCCTACAAACTAGGTAACTAGGTAGTATTGTATTTAGTTTGGATTTATTTATTAATGATGATAATTTACTACCAAGGTTATGGACTATTTAATACTTCCATATTGACGAAAATTCTCTTTTGATTTATCAAAAATCTTTACTTACAAAATACTTTTTTGCAGTTTTTCTTGATATATTAAATATGTTTAACTAGTCTTCTGTAATCTAATGATATATATATATATACCTTTCATCGATTAGTTTAAATGTTATATTCCTCTATACAAGTCGTTCTGTTCTGGTAATAAAAGATAACGTTCAAATTGAAATTGTAACGAATGAAGAAGCAGCTATTGTGGTGGAAAAGATTACCTTTCATCTTCCTCAGTAGCAGAATGCACTGCAGAATGCAGAATGCGATTCATTATGAAAAACTTAATAACTTCACAGAATATGAAATAAAACAGATGCTGTGCCGATGTCAACAATAAAAATATTTGAGAGTATATTGAAATATAATATTAAATTTATCTTCGTCGGCCCCATTTACAAATTACGAATTATATCTTATTCGTTTAAGTATACGTATATAAGTAACAGTAGGGCAGATTTTTATTTTCTCCCAGAATAAAAGGGGGAAAGCATTTATCATACATGAAATACCAATATAAACTGCGGCGTGACTGCTGTGATAGACTTCAACAAAGAGGCGATAAGATATTTAACTTATTCTCATAAAAACTTTTAATATTCTCTTAATACCTCAGCCGAACATTACTGGCTTGGACAATCGGTGATAGATAATGTAATATTAAGCATTTAATCCTTGTTATTTTACAGAGTCTTTTCATTTTCAATAAGTAAAATCCTTTGCTGAGCAATTATTTATTTATAACTGACTGGCTTTTGACGCTGGAATTATGTTTTTGAGGTATCAGTAAACTAACCTTCCTAAAAATTTACGAGTATTTTTTCTTGGTGGTAATACTGGTGTCAAAGGGATACTGAAACCCAGAATGAAAACTATGGGATAATGTTTTGAGAAACTAAGCGTTTCATAGTATTTATGCTGATGGTAAGAATTTTGTGCGAAAGGGATACGGAAACTAGAACAAAAAATATCAGATGGTGTTTTTGTGAGAAATCAGTATCCTCATTAAGTGTTACTGAGTTGACACATAACATGGTTGTTGTGATTTCTGACATGCGTGTCACAACGCTTTGTTAGTATTTTAACCTAGATTTAGTCGTGTGTGTAAGGTTAGTTATAGAAAAGAGGAAGAGATCAAATTGCAGATCTTGAAACTTAATGTTTATTGATTTCTTGTGTCACTAAACAATGAAAAAGTTCTGTGAAAATCCTGTTTCCTTAATTAGATATACTATAGGATTTTGTGTATTTGAATAGGAGGAGTATCAAAAGGACTCAGGGTTCGACGGTAGTAGAATGGATGGCTCGCATTGCAACTGACAGGGTAGCTTTTGATTTTAGAAAGTATCATACTATAGAAAGTATCGTACTATAGAAAGCCCTCAATAAGACAAGGCATTTGACCAGCCCGGTTGGAAGTGGATGACATTTTGATTTTGAAAACGAACTCTTTTAAAGCACTGTTGATGATGAGGGTAACCATGCTTTGATAGGCTCTCTAACCTACATCAAACTAAACCTATTCTTACTGTACTCTATCACCTTAAGTGATAATGCCCATGGTCGGAGGGTGGATTTATCAACAGCCATACGAAATCATCACTGAAAGTCTTTCCAGGAAATTCCTTAGGTTTTTCCAATCCAGTAATCTCAATGGTTATCAAACTTAACTTATTTAGTTGGTAACAACTATTACCCTATCGGTGTGAATGCTAACATCCTACAGTAGGTAGTTATTGTGTTAACAATGGGCGAGAAATTTTAGAAACTGATCAAAAGGACTTTTTTAGTACTTCACGACCACCACTGGAAACACCATAAATTTCGAGAAACGAAACACGGTTTTTTATACGGTATGAATGAAATTTACGTTGTTAATTTTATAGTATATTAACTTATTGGTTTTCTTTGTTATTGCAATTTAAACAGATAAAATTAACCTGTAATAACCATTGCATGGCTGTATACTGACATACAAACACATATTTCATAATTATATTAAAAGCTACTAAAAAAAAAATAAAATACAAAGTTTGCCAAAAAAGAAGCTCATTTATCGCCAGGTGCTTGTACGGAAAAGTACAAAGGTGGTGGTGATCGAGAGAACAAATAGGCGCGCCAGGAGGCGAATCACTTAAAGTTCCTTTCCGGCTGAAGGGTTGCGATAAACTGATGGTTGTTTCCGTGCCATCGTTAAATAACAAATGCACAGCTCAGCATGGCTTCTCCGGCACAGCAAATGTTAATGTACTTTATAGATTCCTCCAGCACCGAGTTCCTACACGCAATCATGGACTCTACAACCTTTCCGGCTGAAGGGTTGCGATAACCTGATATCGTTTCCGTGCCATCGTTAATTAACAACTGCACAGCTTTAGCATGTCTTCTCCGGCACCAGGAAATGTTTAAAGTACTTATAGAATCCCTCCAGCACCGAGTTTCCTACACGCAATCATGGGACTCTACAAACATTTCCGGCTGAAAGGGTTGCGATAACCTGATATCGTTTCCGTGTCATCGTTAAATAACAACTGCACAGCTCAGCATGGCTTCTCCGGCACGGGAAAATGTTTAAAGTACTTATAGAATCCCTCCAGTACTGAGTTCCTGCACGCAATCACAGATTTTACATTTCCGGCGGAAGGGTTGCTATAACCTGATGTCGTTTTCCGTGTCATCGTTAAATAACAACTGCACAGCTCAGCATGACTTTTTTCCGGCACGGGAAATGTTTAAAATACTTATATGAATACCTCCAGTACCGAGTTACTACACGCAATCACAGACTTTACAACATTTCCGGCGGAAGGGTTGCTATAACCTGATGTCGTTTCCGTGTCATCGTTTAAACAACAACTGCACAGCTCAGCATGGCTTTTTCCGGCACGGGAAATGTTAAAGTACTTTATATAATCCCTCCATTACCGAGTTACTACAACGCAATCAAAAACTTTGAAAAATTTCTCGGTAAATAATTAGGCCAATGGGGGTCGTATTAAACCCTTTTCATTGGTTTTAAAA
>NW_025782689.1:0-34169 GCF_021130785.1 Homalodisca vitripennis
AAAAACATAATTAAGTCCATCAATTTGTTTGAAATAATATAAACATTTAAAAAATGTTCAGAAATAACATAAAACACAGGAACAAGCTTACGGGCAGGTCTCTTAAACACTACTGTGCAAGATTTCCCGTAATACGTGTGGTAAGGGTTAATAAAATTATACAATTGATAGAAAAACAAGATAACATCTATGCATGTATAGAACATATTTTAATAATGTTTAACCATAACATCTGGGAACATTTAAATATTGGCCTTGCTTACACATAGTTTTCTTTTTTTTTTAATTAAAAATTGTTTGTTATTCATATTTACAAAACTTTGAAATAACTCAGTTACAAATAAAAAATGATATATACAATATATATATATATATATAAACAATATGTACTTCCATATATGAATCGCTTCATGCAAAAAGGGCTTCAGTCAGCCAGTTTTACTTTTGAGTAATTCAATAAAAACTTTTCTATTTCCTATAAACATTTTTTTAAAAACCTCTTATTATTTTATATATTTGATATGAATACACACCTTTCAACAGTACTAGTGAGGGAAACTAAAATTGTTATTTTCATAGTGAAAAATTTTTTTTTACTAGCAGACTGAAGCCCTTTTTGCATGAAAATTAAAATGACCCTTTTAAATATGATATAAAACTTTATTTCTTTAATTATTTTTACTTTTTATTACATTAAAATGTATTTTTACTATTTTCAAGCTTTTGATTATGAGTATCTGTAATCAAAAATTCCAAAGGTATTATTAAACAACAGTTTTTTTATACATTTATTGATTGAAAAATGTACTACAACACCGTGTGGAAAAAAGAAAATTAGTACTAATAAAAATAATATTTTGAAAACGTAATCAATCATCTTGGACTTCAGGTGCAATGTGGTCAAGTGTAGGACAATTCATAATATCTTCGTAGAAGTCTATGTGTTTCATGGGCAACCGTACGGTAGAAGATTCCTGGACGTCGTTGATTTTTGAAGCTTTTATGGGTACTTTACCAGCTGGATAACACACAGGTGGTGGCAATGTTGGTTTTTTGGTTCTGGTCCTTACACATTTTAAAAGAATGAGTTACAATGCTGTCAATGGTTTTACTGGCTAATATTATACCAAACTGATTTTTATCAAAGGTCAACTGCTTTATAACTGCTTATTTCAAATCTGATTTTCTTTTCTTTTGGAACTCCGCTTCGATCTTGTTTCTTGAGATATGCAGCTTTTTTTGTAGTATGTTTCTCCAAAAGAGCTTGAAATCAAAGATGTCTTTTGTCTCAACTTCTTTGACAGAAAACTTATTGATTCCTGGTTTTGCGCTGCTGTTTTCTATGAGTTTTCTGATTTCACCCACAGAGTAAATTCTGTCATACTTTTTCACATGACGCTTTATCGTTGCAAAGTCCCTGTCACAGGGCAAAAAAGAATGGCCTCTGACAGGAAAATACATTGTTATCTTGCTGAAACGGCCGGTGTCAGTAAGAAGCAACAAAAATCTACTCAGTGCGTGATTTTTGTTCTGCCCGCTGCAGTTATCAGAGAACAGTCGTAACTCTGTATATTCTGGGGGGATGGATTTGAGATAATCCCATAAGAAAGAGCACACTTCATTAGGTGTCTTGCTGGCTGTACCCTTCATGGTATACATACACTTTTGCTGACTCTTTTTTTTATATCATGAATAGAGAATACATTAACCGTGATTTGTCTTAAATAAAACGTTTCTTGTACGGGAATTTGTGGTATACTGAGATTTGCATGAAGTCCATACAAAGGGAAAGTACGTGTGGCTCGTTCTTTGAGTTAGCTTCATTTGTAATCTTGATAAAAAACTTTTTTGCTCGTCTTTTATGAATGATAAGCTCGGCAGCTAGCTGATCTTTTTGCCTACATCGTTCAAGTGAGGACTCTTTAGCTTTGTGTTGAGCTCTTCACACGTGCAGCAACAATCAATTTGCGGTCTGCCAAATCTTAAATTGTAGTTTTCATTGAAAAACTCATAAAAGTAAGCAGAACTACAAATTCCTGGATGTTTGTCGACCAATGCACGATATAAGGCGTTTGTGCAGAGTCCTAGCATCTAAATATTTTCTAGTTTTTCCCAGAATAATGACTAAGTTTAGTTGGGTAACTTTCAATATGGTCCCTAATGATTTGTTGTTTTTCAATACTCAAAGTGTTTGCGCTCTGAGACTTTCCTCTTTTATCAATAGGGTTTTTTCCTTCCTTGGCAAGGGCTCTCAACCGTTTAACTCGTTTGTCGCTTATTGATAACAGAGACAAAAAAGCTTTGTAACATACCTGCGTCCTTTGGTTACCAACCAGGAGAAAGTATGTATACATTTTGTCAACATTGCGTGCGTCTTCTCCTTTCCTTGGACGTCTTTTCTTGACGTCATGAATTTCAATCAAGTTCCTGGATGTACAGGTCCTGATCATTTTTTGATGGAAGGTCAAGAAGGCGTTGCAATATGTTGATTTGGTCAAGTTCAGTCAATCCATCAAAGCATTTAAATCTCTTGCAGCTGAAAAAAAATATTAAAAATTAGTGGTGACAAAGTACAGTACATATTAACAAAATAAACCTTAATAAATTTAGGAAAATTTATAGTTTATAAAATTAGGTTAGATTGGGTGTGCAATATACGTACTAATATGACCATTGCAAGAAATTCAAGCTAACAAAATTGTTAATAAATTAAAATGTAAGGACTCTTACTTGCATGGAGGCCCTGTTTGTTTTTTAGCTGGAACTATCCTCCCTTTATAATCTTCATACTCCAATCCCTTGCACCTTGACACTCTCTTAGTATTTCTTTTCCATTCTGATTCTCTTTTTACACGTTTCCTCCCAACTACTACTTCATTTTCTTGGTCACTCTCGGAATCCGTCTCACTAACCATATTGAATACCTATTATCTATAAACTTTAATAATTAAGTGATTTTCAGATCAGTGTAATAACAGTTAAGCAACACATAACCTCAAAATGAAAAACCTAACTAAAACAAAAGCAGGTCTACCAATCGAGCGAGACATACAACTAATGACCAACAATGCAATCAAAACAGATGTTTTAATATTCTAGGCAAAAAGGACCTTCAGTCACTGACTGAAGGCCTTTCTGCATGGAATATTAAAATTTTACTCTGGTTTTAAGACATTGGAGCAATGGGACTAAAGCCCTTTATGCGTAAAAATGTTGGTACAGTCATTAGCAAACGATAACCTATAGCTAACTCAATTTCGCCATTTTGGTGACTGAAGCCCTTTCTGCATGAGGCGATTCATATACACTTTAACCATAAACCTTCCTTAGTTACACACACTTATGACAGAATGCGCTCGTGTGCACACTTTGTTTGCAGCGTACACACATTATTTGTGTTCTCACCCTTGAGCCATGTGCATTTCTTTTTTTGCAACAGACTGCACAGTGTTTCTCCTTGTCAGGAATTTTTATTCAATCCATTTGGATGAAATAAAATTCTTCCACAGGACTCAGGATTTCCTCCAACAGGAACTGACACCTCCACCAATTTAAATTTGCAGGCATCTTGTTTGTGAAAAGCCAATCTTCAGACACTTTCAATTGCAGGCATATTAAAATTCCAGTCTAGTCATTAGTTTCCCAGTCCCAATTATTTTGCATTTAATATATATCCATTCAGTACTATACGGGAAATAATATTGAAAGTGACCTTTTACCAGTATTTACTTTTACGCCGCTTATCTAAGTACGTGTATAGCAATTTGAAGATTGGCCACATCGATTTCACCAATGTTTTGGTTGTAATGGTCTATAATTTTTTTGTTTTTTCCTTATAATTAGTTTATTTCTCTTCATTTTACTCCTTTGGACATTGGTAGCCTCTGAATTGGTGGATATTAGAACTACCTGCGATTTTTGAGTTGCCTTCCCTCTGTAACAATTCAGCGCTTCTTTTATACTTTTTCTCTCTAACTTTGAGTATCCCCAAATATAAAAGTAATCATCTATAAAATCAACGGTATCAGTCTCCTCTTAACTGGAATCTGAGATATAACCATTCCTGACATCGTCAATAACATTGTTACCAGTTACGATACACCGGTTAGTACAGTATTTTCACTGGCAGGAGACACACATCTTTGTTTCTTATTCAATTTACAAATAAAACATGCAAATAAAGCAAACAAAACTACCAACAACCTCTTACATATTTTTGACACACAGAAATAATAGGCTAATATAAACCCACTCACTACAGAAATAGGGTTTAAACATCTTATACGTTTTTTTTTTATGTAAAGGATGTTCGTCACTTGCGTAACTTTAGAAAATTCATATCACAATATAATCGGTTACAATACATTCATTTAGACATTAGAATAACAAACTCAGAACACTAGTACTATATTATCGTTATAGCAGACGTCAAACAAACATAACAGAAAATGCGTGGCAACGCACAGCTGCATGAAACACAACACACACAATATCTCTGATATTCAACAGCTGATACAGTAAATAAATGACAGTTCCCGATTTAATTCAATACAGGAATACAAACTATTACTTTCTTTTTCATTATATAGGCATTTGGTTTCAAATAGTTGAGAATTTAAAACATACTGAATAAAAATGTATGACACCGATTAGATCAGTGCGTAGCTGTTTAGGAATAGAAAAGCGATAGATTGGTGTGCTGCCGTTTTGATAGATAAATTCAACACAGATTTATCAAACTCAAACTTACAATTACTATTGTCATCAGGCAGCAACTGGGTTAAAATAATGATTCCTAAAGTATAAATACATTAAATGGTTTTTTATTTAATAGGCCTAATGTTTATTATTTTTTTTAGAAGTTCTACAAAGTTTTGTGGCCAGGACAACTTCGGCGATGTTTTCTGATGTGTCGTACTTCTCGGATGATGAAGACGCTGACCCACCCAACCTTTGTCTTTCCTCCATCCCCTCGAATTGGTGCTGTGACAGAACAGGATGATGTAGAACATGAAGATTGTGATGTAGAACCAGAGTAAGTATCTGAACCTCTTATGCCCGTAGGGAGCATGGGATGAGAACAACTTTTTTGAACCGCTTCCTCCTGCACCACAGTTTGAGACTGATCAATCTGAACACCTTGAGCAAGTAAGGTCAATAGACAATTGAAGGGTTGAGTGGAAGAAAGGGGCAAGTCACATTTTACCACTTTTGAGAAAAATGGACCTAAAGTTTTTTAAGTTATAACTTTTGTATTTTTTTATTTAATTCAGCTCTGAAAACGACATTGGGAGGGAAAGATACATATATTTTTTGTGGCAACTCCTGGTAAAAATTCAAATACTCCTTCCTACTAAATTTTCAACTTATCTACCACTTACCCTCTTTTTTCCACTTAAAAAGGGGGTACTTGGGAATGGAAGAAGGGGTTAAGTACTGTAAAATAATACTAAGATATATTATGTAAAATACAGAACTTTATTAATTTGAAATGTTACCTTATGGAATACCTTTAGATAAGATTGTTGCACAACAACAAACTCTTAACAGTGTAAATACTCTTACGAAAAGGTAACTTATCAGTCTTTTCGTGTTGGTAATAAAAACTGTAACTAAAATCTAGTTTTAAAATACAAAAAAGGCTCAATATCATTACTATTTAAAAGCTTAAATGAACTTAAATGGAGAACAACCCTTATCTCAATGATAAACTTTAAACTGTAACTAATAGGCTACTCTTATTAAAAGGTAATATCTAAGTCTTTCTTTTGGTATAAAACGGTAACTAAAATAACTAAAACCTAGTCTCATTCAAAAAGGCACAATACTATTATTGTTTAATGCTTGAAAGAAGTTAAAAAGAGAACAGTGTATTTTAAGTCGTCTTTCCTCAGCGATAAACTTTACACAGTAAAAAATACTGTTGTTTAACACATTCACTGCGGGTGCCTCTGATCGGAGGCCTGGAGGCCTCTCATCGGGTGCGTCCGCCTCCGATCGGAGGCATTCGGCAATAGCATGTTTCAATAGTCATTGTTCCCTCAGAGGTTGTGTGAGCCAGTTGTTTCGTTGTTAGCTTGTAGTTTGACATGCGTATTGTTCTTTGTTTAGGCTGGTTGAGATAACTGATGATGCACAGTGTATATATTTAGTGTATTAGTTTCTGTTATTTGTGATCATGGAACGAGTAGAAACGAAGTAGTGAAATAGACCGAAATGCTATTAGACAGTGGTGACGATATTGACTATTCTAGTGAGTCAGAAGCTTCGGATAACTTGGACACCAAGATCCGCCATGACAGTGACCTCGACGAAGCTCAACAATATGCCGCGTCTGACCAGGAGGACGACACCATCAATGACATTGATCCCGGTGATGTAGTATACGATCCACAGTGGCAACCCCGAACTGCAGGTTTGAAAGATATACCTTTTACAAAGGAAAATAAAAATACTAGTTCCATTTCCTGAAGATAATACACCTTTTGGTTGGTGGGATTATTTATTAGATGATGATTTTTTACAAACAAATAGTTGACAAAACAAATGCGTATGCTTGGGAAGTATTTTTTTTCAGACAGTTTACAACCTAATTCCAGAATAAACAAAGTGGTCAGACCTCACTGTGGCTGAGTTAAAAATATTTATAGGTTTGGTTTTTCACATGGGAACTGTCCGACTCAATAGGATAAATGACTATTGGAAAACTGATAAAATGTTCAATTTCCAATACGTAAGAGAACAAATGTCCAGAGATAGATTTTTATTAATTTTTAGATGTCTCCATTTCTCAGACAATAAAACAACAAACTGATGACAGACTATCAAAAATCCGGGTTCTAATAGATTATTTCAATAATAAAATGAAACAAGTTTATTACCCTGGCTGTGAACTTTCCCTAGACGAAGGTACTGTGCTATGGAGAGGCCGTCTACTTTTCAGACAGTATATTTCTGGAAAGCGTCATAAGTACGGCATCAAAGTGTACTCTTTATGTGAGCCTGATGGCCTTTGTTTAGCATTTACGGTCTATTCTGGGAAAGGGGGAGAGCTTAGTGACAAAGGGCATGCCGGAAAAGTTGTGATGCACCTTATGGAGGGAAAATTAGGGGTTGGCCACATTTTATATATGGACAACTATTATAACAGTTTTCCACTGGCTTCTGAGCTTCCTTTTCATAATACCTACTGCACAGGAAACATTATTGACAAATAGAAGACATCTCCCTGCAGAAGTAGTAGGAGCTAAACTGAAAAAAGGAGAAAAAATAGAGCGTTACGCAGACGGCGTAATGGTAGGAAAATGGCGTGATAAACGCAACGTATTGTATATTATCTACCAGATTCGAAAATGATTGGGCAATGTCTAATAATAGGTATGGTGAACCACGACAAAAGCCATTGCCCATTGTGTATTACAATGCTCACATGAAAGGTGTTGATAGACATGACCAGCTAATGAGCTATTACCCTTGTGAGCACAAAAGCCTACGATGGTACAAGAAAATGTTTATTCATTTTCTACAAATGGTCATGATAAACAGTTTCAAATTGTATCTTGTAGCAAATCCCAGAAAAAAAACAAATTTGTATTCCTTCAGAATTGCAGTCATTGAAAGATTGCTGACAACAAATGTTGCTACACCACCACTTCGCCCCCGACAAGCTCTTACTGTCAGACATGTGCTATCAAAAACTGAAAGAAGAGACACACAAGGAAACTAGGTTCTTGAGAAAGAGGTGCAGGCAGTGTGCAAAGGACAAGAAAAAAACAATGACTGTATATATCTGTGCTCAGTGTCCTGGAGAGCCAGGATTATGTGCCTTGGCTTGCTTCGATAAGTGGCATACCCCGTGAAGAACTAAACCAGTTCATGAACATGTAGATATGTAAATAGTAATTTTGTATTTAGGTTAGTGACATTTTATTCTAAGATTACTTAAACAATAGTGAATATATATCGTGTTTCACGTGTCATTGGGGGTGGTAAGCATCCTATAGGAGGCCTATGGATTTATGTACCATGTGCGGAACGCCTCCGATCGGAGGCACATGAAGAATAGTGCGATGTGCGGACGCCTCCGATAGGAGGCAAAAACTTAACGTCACCGGCGCCGCCATTTTGTTGCCGGAGAATTATTTCCATGCTGTTTCTGGATTCTAATGACAACAAGGTATGATAATTTGTAACAAAATATTTTAGCATAGTGCATGAGTTTTATATTATTTTTCAGCAGTGAATGTGTTAAATACAACATCTAAGTTATTTATGCCTTCTTGTGTAAGCTATTTTAAAAACAGTAACTAAAGTCTACTTATAAAAAATTACAATCTTATTATTATTTTAAAGGCTTGAAATAGGTTAAGAGATTTTAGTCTATTTTATTAATTAATCAGTTTTTCTCATTGGTTCAATGTAAAACTCTTTGTCACTTTTCTTTACTCTGTTTCTTTCACTGGTCACTCTTTGTTTATCTGCCCTTCCTCATTTTCTTCTGATTCTTTCTCCCAGTACCTGTTTTCTTGTTCTTCGATTACCCTCTGATAAAACCACTTATATTCTCCTTTAAACATATTTAAGTTGTGTTTTCAAATTGTTGAGTTTCTCTTTGGTTACAGTCCCATACCGTTTTTCCTTACTTTCAATGTAAACAATCCTAAAAACATTTTCAGACAATGTTCGATGATCATTCCCCTTCTTATTATTAGCTTTTGTGCCTTTTCTTTCCTGCTTTATCAGGGACACCTTTTTAAATGATGTGTTTTCATCATAGGTCTCTTTGTATAAATAACAACCGAATTCGTCAACCCTTATCCACTTTATTCCGTCACGGAATCTGACATTCTCTTTCAGAAGATCCTTTTTACTTTGTTTTAGGCCCAGTTTGTCAGAAAATCCTTCAAAATCTCTAAAATGAGATGACATGTCTACAACAAAGTTTTTCTTGGCTGATTTAGATATGATTTCTCGGTACTGATTTGGCACATATACATTTTCAGTGCGAGTTCTTTTTCGATGTGACCAAAATCACAGTCTGAATCCAGATAGCTATGGCCAACTTCCGGAAATTTATGATCGATTATTTTGAACATTTTTTTTGCCACCATGTACTGATAAAGTAGGATCAGTAAGAAGTTTTTATTTTGTCCTGTGCAAGAATCCGACCATATAATTAAGTGGTCACAATATAGCTTGTATCTAGTTCGAATAAGGTGAGCAAGGAGCTTGCCACTTCATTACTGCCCCGATTCTGTCCAATTGCAAAAGTCAGTTTTTTTCTGTCTCTTTTAGTAATAATATGTACTCCTGACATTTCAGCTAAAATACTTCACTGCTTTACAAAAATTGGTGTTTACATTCACATCTAACCTCAACCACAGATGATGACAAACCAACAATAATCATCTGTTCTTAGTGGATAAAGGAGGCAAGTACATATAGAGTACTGGATAAAAGGGGTAAGTGCGCATAGAGTAATGGAAAAAAAAGGGGCAAGTGTGTGCAAAGAATAAGTGGAATGAAGGGGGTAAGTGCAATTTTAAGTGGAAAAAGGGGGCAAGTGAAGCACTTACCTCCTTCATCCACAAACTTTGAGTTCAGTTTCTGCACTTACCCCTAAATTAAAAAAAAAAAATCTCAGCTGTTACTGCAGTTAGGACAATGGGACCCAGTGTACCAAATACAAGATCAACTTACTCCCTTCATCCATACATCTAACTCAATTTCGAAAAAAAATGTTACTTACCCCCTTCTTCCACTCAACCCTTCAATTTTACATGTATGTACCAGATCAATTACTAGAGGAGGCACTATTGTAAGTGCCAAAAGCGCTCAAATATAAGCAGTAGCTGGAATAGAAATGGCACTTACCGCTTCTGATATTAAGAAGTTTATTGGCATTACCAGTACAATGTCTTATCTTAAAACTGCTAAGAATAAGAATGTACTGGGCAGCTCGCACTAGGATTACCAATGTAGGCAATGCTATGCCAAGGAATAAGTATTTTCTTATCAGGTCGCATATGCGTATCAAGGACTATTCTGTAGTCAGTAATGAGGAAAAACAAATACTGGAAAGTATCTCCATTCCTCAATGCAGTTAGAGATGCATGTCTTGAAAAAACCCAAGATCAGTTGATGCATTAATTGACGAGCAAATGGTCCCTTTTTGGGGGGCAGGCGTCAAAAATGAGGCAACACATCAAAGGAAAACCAAACCCATGTGGTTTCAAGAACTTTGTGGCATGTGCTCCTGATGGGTTGCCCTTGGATTTTTTTTTATAAGGGCAAAGGTGATACAATTCTATCTCCTGATGACTTGTATAGGTGTAAGGGATGGAGTAAATCTAAGGGTCGATACATTCAAATAGATAGGCCAAGCGCTGTAAAACATTATAATGACAAAATGGGTGGTGTGGACTTGCTCGATCGAATCATATTGTATTACTGTATCTGTGCAAGGACGAAGAAGTGGACGGTAAGACTGGTGTCCCACATGATTGATTTTGTAATAGCAGCTGGTTTGGATTCAAAACAGGAGGTCTGAAGCTGGAGGAGAAACTCCAAAAAAAGGTTCAAATGGATCAACTAATGTACAAAACAGACCTAGCAGACCACCTGCTCCTTGCAGCCGAGGAGAATGAGCAAGATGGCATTGAAGAGTTTCTCATTCCAGCAACCATAAGAGTAGAAAACTCCACTTCCTTCAGATGCCAGAAGGACTACTGGTGTTAAACACATGCCAGAGTTGGTTCATAGAAGCACTACAAGACACTGAATGCAGACTTCAGGGCTGTAAATCCACCAATGCCCGTTTTCTTGTACTACATGTAAAGTACATTTGTATATTACATTACCTACCAAGAAACTGCTACAAAACTATTCCATGAGCAGTAAATTGAGAAAAAATGTGTTGCATTTTATTATGTTGTGTAATAGGTTAGTAAATATTTCAAAAAATTTTCACTGTTAAAATTTTACATAAGGTTAAGACCCATTGTATCAATATTGAAAACATTAATTTCTTATTTACAATTAAGTCAAATTTGAAAAAATTTCAGTTTTTTATTTATTTTATGCCCAAAAAACCATATATTGTCCAAAAACATATTTTAGTATAGTAAATGGATCTGAGTAGGTTAATCAATTTCATCAAATGTAATTTATGTGAGTCACACCTGGAACCAATGTTTTTTTTCCAGTTATATAACAGTACTGTTATTTTTTTAAACTATAACTTTAGTTGTGAATTGCTATCTTTTATACTTAATAAAGTATGTATTGTATTCCACTATATTTAAATGTAAGTACCTGATTTAAAAAAATTGTAATCACACCCTTTCTAGTCACACCTGGAATCAATGGAATGGCTGGATATCTACAATCTTGAGAGATGGTTTTCTTTCGTTGATATCAGCACACACACAGAAATATTGTTCCGCACGAGAAAAGTGCAATTAGACTATGCTCTTTCAGATGGGGTCAAGGAATTTCAGTATTTCAAATTCAAGTGGAGGTTAGAGTAACTGGTTTAAGGAGAATCCTTTTCACCCCACCAATGAGTTTTTTTGAGATTGAAAGGGCCACAATTGTCTAATCCACTGCCATCTTGACAAATATAAAAGTTAGACTACCAGTGTATATAAGTTTTAAAAGTGAACAGTGTGTAAATATCAGTTAGTTTGACTTAGCTAATCCAGCGTGACTGGTCAAAAGCGATGAAGGTATTAAGTTAAATTTTTAATATTTAACTTTGTTGCTTGCCACTCACACTCCATGAAACTTTATATTGTTTTGTTCAGGAGGATGATAGTAATAGGTTAAAAATAGATACTCTGGTACTATCCGAAGGCTACTATTTTTGGACGAGTTTGTCTTATGAAGCACCTAGAAAAACTACATTACTAAAGAACCAAATTTATTTGACTTGTGAAAATTACATGTCGTTTATGACAAGCGGTTCTTGTTTTCTGCCTCCCAAAGCTATGTCCCCTATCTACTATTTAATTAGGTTATATAATCATAAATATGTTACTGGTACCCAAGTTTATACGACCACTCACATGATCTGAGCTGGAATGTGGGTGCTATCCTCTAGGGATGTTTTCTTTTCCAAAAGTGCAAGATAACACCGAATCCCGCTGATAGTCAGAAGCGTTTTCCTACTTTACCTACCTCAGATCATCCGACTTTTTGGGGAGTACCAAAGTACAACAAAAAATCGTTTTTTAGCCACTCTGGCCGTTAACTTCACAATTCCGTAAAATCTATATTGGAATTCCAATTATGTCAAGTCTATAGAATTTGCCCTGTATACATCTTCAAATTATAAATTTAAGGGAGAATTTAATAAGCAGTTTACATTCGTTATTCAGTTGTTTTTATTGAATGTATCCTATTAGTAAGCTGAAGGAATGGAACTGTCCTGGTGGAGGCTGCAAATTGCAATCCAAGCCAAGAAGTTCCTGAAATGATGAGCTTTTTCTACCAGATAGCAATTACTGTCCAGCCTCACGCCTCTCTGAACTCTTCCAAGGAAATCGTCTTCTGTCGAGACCTTATGGACTGCAGTGAAGAGGGAAATCAAGGATGAGCTGTGGTGCGAGATGGTGACAGATGTGGTCAGAATAGTTTGGACCGGAAACTAGGTAAAAGGTTCCCGGGTCTCACTATAACCTTTCAAAAACCTCATACCCCCAGAAACCATCAAAACCGGTTATTTGTCTCTGTCTGTGCGGCCGTACTCCAAAAACCCCCAGCGGTGTTCCCGGTGTCAAAGGTTCGGGCACTCCAGCAAAGTGTGTTCGAACCCGGAGTGTTCCCGCTGTGGTGATGAAGGACACCAAGAGGAGTGGTGCAGAAACGAGATGCGATGCATCAACTGTAGAGGAAAAACTGTCGGTTTCATTAACCGATCTACTGGGCGACAACGAGGCTATAATTAAGAGGCTCTTTCTTAAACAAAACCAACCTTTTAGGCCGATTATAGTTCTTGTTATTAATTTATTAATGTATATTTTGTTATCTGTTACACTAGTTTTATCTTAGATTTACCCTTGTTATTTATTTTTTTAATGTTTGTTTTCTCCTGTTTATTAGATTGACAAGTATTACCAGCAGGGCCGTGCGCAGAATTTTATTTAGGGGGGGGGGGTTCTATACTTATTTTATGAAATAAAAAAGAAGAAACTTAAATAAGTAATAGATTAAAAATTAATACGTATGGAAAATGAGTTTATTATAAAAATTGTAAAACTACATACTTTTAATACGTTTGTAACTCATTCTTTAAACATAGTAACAACTTTTTCAAATAAAAACATATGTGATCTACTCTTTCAATAAGTTGATGCGTCGAGGTATAGAAAAAAATTCATCTAATACTGGGTTCACGTCTACTTCAATGTCTCGATGAATGTTCAGTGATGCCAATCCGTTCAATCGATTTTCACTCAAGGTAGAACGCAAATAATTTTTCAACCTGCGTAATGTTGAGAAAGAGCGTTCGTTTGTCGAAGTTGTTACTGGTAGTACAGCCATTACCCTCAAGATTTTATGGACATTAGGAAAAGCATCCTCATTGCAGACATCAAGAGCATCGAGAGAATTTTTGTCCAAAATTCGTCTTCGCCAAATCCGCACTTCACTGATCCATACTTCAGGAGAATCAGCATTCAAAATCGTAGCGTACTTAGAATAGAGTTGTTTGCAGGCTTCATCTAGGGTTGAAGTTTTTCGATGGAAGAAGACATCCAAAATTTGTTAGTATCTCGCGATGTTTGAGAAAACGGTCTTCAAGATGAGTGATGAATAAATCAAGGTATGGTAAATACGTAGAAATTCTATAGTAATCTTCAATATCCCCACTCATCATTGCAACGTTGAGTTTGACGGGAAGCAAGTCTCGGCTTTTTTACTTCAATATCGTGCTTTCCACATGTCTGGCGAACTTCTTCAAAAATCGTACTGAAATTTTCTTCTGCGTGCTTTATCATATTCATTAATTCTTCTTTTACAGCATCGGCCAACTTTATAGCTTCAACTAAATCCTGATTCTCAGTTTGAAGTACTCGACTTAATGATAAAGCCAACGAATGAACTGATTGAAGAATTTTTAATGAAATTTGAAAATCCAAGGTTCCTATTGCAGATAGAAGTTGAAAAGCGTTGGCCGTCGTTTTTTAATCAGTCCAAGAACTTGAGATGACTTCCAAGGCGTCTATAACTGCTGGTTGTAGATGAAAATATATTCCAACTGACTCGTGCTGTTCCACCCATCTCGTCGTACATGATTGTTTCAATTTCTTTTTTTATCATCACGAAGGTAATCATTTCTAGCAATGGCGTTCTTGAAGTGCAAGCAGGCGTTTGGGGTAGTTGAAAAAATTATATACGCTCTGAATAGTGCCTAAACAATGTCTGATCGGAAACAACTTTGCACGCGTCACTAACAACCAAATTAAAACTGCGAGCTGCACAATGTGAATACAGAGCTAAATTGTATTTTTTCCTGAATATAAGCTTGAGCTCCGTGAAATTCTCCACTCATATTTCTTGCTCCGTCGTAGCACTGACCGAAGAAGTACGTACAATCAATCTGTGAAGTTTCCAGGAACGATAAAATCACATCCGCCAGTCCTTTCCCAGTAAGTTGTGTCGTTGGAATAAAACTCAAGAAATCTTCGCAAATTTTAAATTTACCGTGATCTTCGCTTACGTACCGGATGCAAATCGAAATTTGTTCGACCCCCGAAATGTCCGCTAAACTCATCTGCCATAAGCGTAAAGGCCTTAGAATCATTAATCTTATTGATGAGCCTGTTTTTTTTGTATCATTTGATTACAAATGGAAATTGTTTAATTTTGAATACGGTTGCTAATGTACATCGCATTCTTCGGAGAATGCTCTAAATGAAAGTTTTTAATTTCACATCAGTTGCCGCACGATATCTCCAAAAGAGCTCCGAAAATTCCCGTCATTATAATCGGGTCCTTGCAGAACGATTCGACCAGTATCATTATTTCCTCGGAGTGCCAATCCTTGTCGACCACAAAGAATCACTGTTTGAACTATAGCTTCCATATGTTCTCTGCTTTCGGCTAAGAAATCTAGTTTCTGCTTCGATAGTAATAAATCGATCGACAACGTAGCTTGATTATCAATATCACCTCTTAATTCTGATTTTAATAAAGATGTTTTGTGGTATTCCAGTGACGAATGGTTGTTAAAGTTTTCTATAGCTTTTCTTCCAATTGGTGAAAGGTTTTGATACTAGGTTACCTACTTGTTGTCCATGAACTCCTGCCTTCGTGACACCAAACAATACACAGCATTTGCAGAATGCTCCGTTTTTTACCGCCGAATATGCCAACCACTTATACTTCGTTAACCAAGACCTCTGGAATTTTAAATTTCTTGGGCCCGATGCTGGAAATTGATAGGTGTCTGGTGGAACCCAAATATTTTCTTGAAGTTTCTTCGTAGAATCAATGCTCGAAGCTGCAGGCTTGTCAACGAACAGTCCAATATCGTTTGAGTTTTACTACTTGTATTTCAGTTATAGTTGTCGAGGCAGATTCTTCATTTGCATTAATTTTTTCAAAACGAGCCAAAGGTTGATTATTTATCTGTAAATACCAAATAAGAATAAATATTCGAAAATTATATTCTAATTTCGCATTAATTATATCTGCATGCGCGACGAGAAAACCTTTAGTGCCAAAGAAATAAGCATTTTATACTTACATTTACTTCATCGTTCTCAAGTCGTGGTTTTTACTCAGAAATTTCCGAATGTCCATTTTGTTCCAGTAGAACGATATGTTAACGTCGTAACGTGCGTCTTTGAAAACAAACACTGCAGCTTTCTGGTGTAATTAGTTTCAGTCTGCGCCACTCAGTATACAAAACAAAGCTTGTCGTTTAAAACGGCGACTTTACAACGACAACAGCGACGACAAAAACTTAGGGCCGGCCGCCCGTTATCGCTCGCAACAACGCATCTATTGACACCTATTCGTGGCTGCAGGAGGACTGAGCGCTGCACGCTCCGTCGCTCTATCGCTCTGGTCCGCGCATGCGCGCTCCGTTTTTTGGTCCCGCGCGACCAATTGTGTAGCGCGTCGGAGCTCCAATTTTTAAACAGTATATAACACAAATCAGGCGGAAAGCGCGCGCAATCAAACGATTGGAAATATTTGCGCGCGCATGCGCGTAAACTGACGGCGCAATAGAGCACAATTAAACTGATATATGGAAACAAATATGATATAATCCCAATCTTCAAGGGGGGGGTTTGAACCCCCAAAACCCCCCCCATGCGCACGGGCCTGATTACCAGTATGGCCTATATACAGCCTTGCCGGTAGTAATGTTTTCATTCCTGTTGTACTGTTATTTAGTATTGATTCCCTTGTTATTTAGTGTTTAAAATTGCCAGAAGTGGCCCAACACAGTCACTTTTGGCAATAACATTGTTAAGTTTGGTATATTGTTATTTATTTTTTGTGTTACCCTTATAACTTAGATTTCAACTATGTCAGAGTGGCCCATCTACAGTCAATTTGACGGAAAGTTGTCGAGTTGTTATATTATTAATAATAAATTATACAATATTTATAAGGTACTGTTTAAGGTGTCTTTATTTCGCTATGCTTTATAGCACGATTAAATGACAACGCTACAAACAGTAGGCGGTTGTCATATTGTGTACAGATGCCATTGATAACTTCTTGTATTTTATGGTCCAAAAAAACAAAAAACTTTTTGATAATTATTTTGAAAATTATGTAACGGCATTATTGCCAGCAATGATCATCATAAAAAAGTCTGTTGCCATATGTTTACTCTTTCTGGAAACGGAGTATGTAGACTTCATTTTGTCCATTGTATCCACTCCTCTGTTATACTTATTGAAACAAGTTAAAAGTTCTGATTTTTTTTCCTGTACTTTCATATATATTTTTTCTGTGTGATGCAACTCTGATACAAGGTACACATTTATTTTGTTTAGGTAGGTATGATAGGAGTGAAATATCCTCTTGATATCCAAACTGACTCTTAAAAGCCTGGCCTTATTTTCTTGTCAATGAAACCAGGAGGAATATTTCTTTTATTTTTGTCATTATACTGACAACTGTTCATGTGTGGTTCTGCAAGAGTTGCTTACATAAAGGGATAGAACCATACCAATTGTCAATAGTAAGACAACCATCAGTACCAGAGACTGGAGTGATCATTCATTCTGAGAGTCACATCGGCAGGGCTGTTGATAACTTGGCTCACGGGGTTGTTTTCCAGTGTATACTTAAAATTTGGACCTGTAAAACGTCCTGGAATTACAAAATGCGAATAGCTTGATACCGTATTTCTTCGGTTTTGACGGAATATATTGCCTGAAAGAGGAATCGCCCTCTAAAAGACTCTAATATTTCAAGTGTTACGTAGGCACTATGAGAAAAGTAACTTATGCAACGCTCAACAAAGCCCTCAAAGACTTAACGAATAAGAGCTAGTTTATCATTTCTTTTTCTATGATTTCTTTTCCTGGTATCACCAAATCTTATTGCTCTGAGAGGAAATTTAAACCTCTTAACACCTTCAGCCCGACGGGATAAATGAATCAATATTTTCCCCACTCAAAACCCCGACGTGCGCCACCGGTGGCACATGCCGATCCCCCCAAAACCCCGACGTGCGCCACCCGTGGCACACTCTTATACGGCATTTTAGTTTGGTTTTAAACCAAGCCGTAGTTTTACAAACTTGTTTTAGATGACTTTGTCGATACATATGGAACCTTTTACAATGTGCTCCACCGGTGGCGCACGTCGGGTTTTGATAAAGACCTTTTTTAGTGGAAAAAAATACAAAGCAATAAATTTGAAACTCAAGATATTTTAATTAAACATTAGCTTTCCTATTACAAATGGTGTTCAGTTTAGTGCTTGGAGTTAAAACACTCTAAGCACATTGTAGGAGTCTCATCGCACCCTTTGCAGTAAGTTGAAACACGTTTTGCGTACGTCCTTGCTGCTTTGGCCCCCCTTTCTTCCTTCATTTTGCTGTAGCAGCTGACACACCGTTTTCTGTAAGGAATAAATCTAATTGGATGTTTGTACTTTCATAAAACGTATTTAATTATATTTTTATCAAATATATGGGAAACCATGTTGAAATAAACTTTACAAATTCATAGCAGAAATGCAGATCACTAATTTATTGAACTAAATTGATGAACATGCAGGTAAATTGACGAAAACTAAGATCCATTAGTTTGGATCTAAACTAGTATGTAGTGTTATTGTTGTTATAAGACGTAGTGTAGATATATTGTAATTTTATATAAAATTAAAATGAAATATTTTACCTGGTTTCTCTTGCAGTCCCTTCACGCTTTGAGAGCACATGTTTTAGTTTCTTGGTACCTTGCCTGCCATCTTGGGGTGTTTGAACAAGGGCTCCAACAATTTTCTCCTTCAAGGAGATTTCGAAGTATTTTTTTCTCTGAAAGTGAGCATACAACAATTTTTTTGGTTTAATGAGTACTTGTTATGTAGTACTAGTGCATTCACTACACAAGTACCTAGGAGAAGATCCAGTGCAACTTTTTTGTACCAAATGAGAGTCTTTCTGATAGGAGTGTAATAAGAGGACATCTGATCTGAAAAGTCCACTCCTTTTTTTGCTGCATTGTACGCCATGACACATGATGGTTTCATGACAAACCTCGCCTTTCTTTGTTGTTTTTTTGCTTGCCACAAGAGTAGAAACGTCTTCAGGGCGAGTGGTTATCATCAGTACAGGCCTTTTGTCATGCCATTTAAGTACTTTTACTCCTGTACTGCTTTCTTGACAAATTACTTCACCTTTGGCTAATTTTTTGCTAGTGACTTCTTTTGGATTGCCTTTTCGGTCACTTCGAAGGGTGCCACAAACATAAGTTTTCTTCTCAAGCAGAGTGTTGGCCAACCTTGTGGAGTTGTAAAAGTTATCTGCAAACAGTGTTCTACCCTCATTTAGAAATGATTCCATCAAATGCATGACAATTTTATCTGCATGTGCCTCTCTTGCAGTTATGTCTGACTTACCAGCGTAAATTTTTGCTTTTAAAGTATACCCATCAGTGGTACAAATCTTGTAAATTTTGACTCCATATTTATGAGCCTTTTTTGGCAAATATTGTTTAAAAAATCAAACGCCCTCTCCATGGAACCATAGACTCGTCAATAACTAGTGACTCTTCAGGTGTTACCAGACTTTCAAATTTTGCATTTAAATGATTGAGCAGTTTCTTTATTTTCCACAACCGAGGCTCTTCAGTTGCTGGTTCCTCATTATTTTGGAAATGTAGGCATTTTAGGAGACAGTCAAATCTGTCTCTGCTCATAGTTTTTCTTGATGACACTATTTTGGTACATGGGATTGTTTGACCAGTACATTTGAATTGGTCATTTGAGAAACCCTTTAAGTCAAAAAAACCTACTTTTGGTAAATGTAAAAAATCACTCTCAGATTGGTAATTTTGCACCAAATAATAAAAAACCACAATCTAATTATAGAATTCACTATTAGAATTGTGAATTTACAAATTTTACCTGTTATAAGTATTTAAGTTCATAGAAATATTAAAAATAATTTTTTGACTTATGGGCTTTTAAAAGAAAATGGAGCAAAAACAATGACTTATAGGGTTTTAAAGGAAAATAGAGACACTTGATTTTGATATGGAGGAAAATAAAGTCAGTTAAACAGCTAAAAATGTTTATTATAATTTTACATTAGTAAATGTAACATATAATTATGTTTCATGTTAATATATAAAACAAAGTTCTGGAGTTTTAAGCAATATTTTCTCAATCTATCTCAACATCTCCTTTATTGACAGTTTTTCCATGAGAATATTTTGTCGTAGAACATCTTTATTTGTTCATCGTCAGGTAAATAAGGCTTTAATTTTTCAAGGTCATCCATTTTTTTCTTGTTTATTGGTACACAATCCTCTTGATAAGCTTTTTGTGTAGGCAGGTTCAACCTATTACGGTTTGTGTTTTTTATATCAAAAGTGTGTTCAGTTACACCATCAATGAAGTCTTTTGCTTTTACTATACCAGGATTTTTCATGTGAATGGGAAAACTGCATGAAATTTGAGATTTTAAAAGAAACCTTTTTTTCTTTGGGCACATCTTTGCCTCGTGTTTCCTGAGAAATTACATTCTTTTTAAAAAATGCAGGCCACCAATCCTTGAAATTTAAAATGTCTTCTGACTCAGGTAGGACCACATAGAACTCATTTTTTAATGAGGCACTTAGGAACATTTCAGCATATTCCTTAACAGTGTACACTCTGTCGCACCTTCTCACTTTTCTTTTAATAACTGAAAAGTCCCTATCGCAGGGCAGAAAAGAATGCCCTCTAATAGGAAAATACTGCTCTACTGTCTTAAACTTTCCTGTGGAGGCCAAGGCATTTGCCAATCTGAGAACTGAGTGGTTTTTATTTTGGCCTCCACATCCGTCAGAAAAAATATGTAAGTGTTCAATCCCTTCTATTAAATGATTTTGAATGTAGCTCAACAGAAATGAACAGACTTCATTTGGGCCTTTACCACCAATTCCCTCATGATACATAAAAAAATACTACACTGTTGTCTTTAAGATTATGGACACAGAAAACACTAACAGTGAGTTGTCTGAGATAAAATGTTTCTTGGACTGGGATAGTTGGTAGCTGTAAATTTTGCATATAATCAATACATATGCCACCAATATTTTCATTAGTAGCAGCCTGTTCCTGAACTTCGTTGATTTTATAGTAAAACTTTTTAGCCCTGCGCTTATGGACTATTTTTTCAGCTACATGGACTCTTTTAGCTATATCATTCAAGAATTTACTTTTAATTTTTATCTCAAGAGCCTCACAAGTACAGCAAGTGTCGACCTGTGGACGACCAAAATGCAGAGTAAAATTTTCTTTAAATATTTTTAAGATAAAATTTTGTACCCAATATCAATATCTGGATTCGCCTGTTTAAACAGTTTATACATCTCAAGAACATTAAGTTTTTCATTCAAGTAGCTATAATCAGTTGTACCATAGTGTGTTATTTTCACAGGAAAGGAAGCGATATGTTCTTTAACTCTATTGACAAAATTAGTTGGTTTTGCATTGCCCGGGACACTTTTGCCTCTCATATCCTGAGGATTTTTACCCTCTGTTAGTAGTTTTGTCAATCTCCTGATGCGGTCACTACTTATTCCATGTATATTAGAGAATGCAAGTTTGCATACCTGCTGCTTCCCAGATGGTGTTGATACTTTCGTAAATGAATGTATTTCCTCTATCTGGCTTACGTGATATTTCACTTGATTTCCTCCGCCGTTTCTGTTTAACTTCAGTTGCTGCAATCAAAGATTGTAGATAGTTGTCTTGCTCATTTTTAGACCCCAAACTTCTAAAGGTCTCAAATATCCGTTTCCGTTCTTCATCTGCCACTTTTGTGAAGCACTTCCGCCGACACCTGAAAAAAACAACAAATTATTTCTGGGAATATATCTATTTATTTAAAGTTTTTAAAGAGTTTCTTCAATGTTATAGATTATATTGCATCAATTAGGCCATGTTTGCAATTGTTTTGTGTGAGTGTGTTTAAAATATTTTTCTTTCACTTTAACACATCAAATTTATTGGTTTCATATAAGGATAGAAACTTAGTCTATACCAAAGTGTATTGTGAAAAGGATTTTTTAAAGAAAGTTTTAGTTTATTAGTGTTACTCCAACAGTAATAGGTATGCGTATTGTATGCGGTGTCATGTATGTGTGTGTGTGTGTGTGTGTGTGTGTGTGTGTGTGTGTGTGTGTGTGTGGTGTGTGTGTGTGTGTGTATATTATATATTAAATTGTGTTTACAGGATAAGAGCTAAAAAAGTAGGCTATCACAAACACAATGATAGAAATTATTGCTATAGCACTATGACAGCTAAGGTAGAAAAACTGACGTAGTCCATAATAGGAACAGTAGTAAATAATAAATGTTTTTACTTCTATCTTTTATAATCTACTATTATATGACATTTAAGAGATATGCACATAAAATATGTACAAATATGTAAGCTTAGTACTTGAACGAACATAATAAAAGTGAAAAATACTTACTTGCAATCTTCTCCTGGAGTTATTTCTGGTACTTCTTTTCCAGTCCAACTTATGTATGAGCTTCCTGAAACTCTGGCTTTTTTAATTATTTCGGCCTTGTACTCGGATTTATTGAGAACACCCTTTTCCTTTTACGTTTCTGAATCTCTAAATTAACATCTAGCTCATTCATTCTGATAATGATTTTAAAATGTTTCAATTTCGATATTAGACGAACAAAGAAAATAGGCTACTCTTTAATATCCCACCATAACCTCAAACCTGGGCTGGAATTGTTAGTGCAATGTAAACAGCTGATCACTGATCAAGGTGTCAGCTGTTGCTGCTGTTCACTTGAGAAACACTATAAGTCACTGACTTATGGTGTTTCTCAAGTGAACTAAAACTTTGTGGCATTATAAAGTTGGTAAAAAAAGTCTGACTTATGTTGTTTCTCAGAGGAAACTGTGTATTTATATCTGTTGATTGCAAAAATATAAAAAACTAAATTTAGCTAAAAATTGACTTATGGGGTTTCTCAAATGACCAATTCATTTGTCTTTGAGGCAATGGGCATATGCCCATGATCATCAGTACACCAAAAAATTTGTGTATCTCTTCAGTTGTACAATCAACCCATCTAGCCATTGCTGAACGCTTTTTTACAGGCTTTGAAGCAAGGTACTGATGTGCATACCTGTTAGTTTCCAAAACAATCAAATTCAATAATGTATCATCTAGGAACTGTTTATAAATTTCAAATGGATCATTTAAATTAAATTGGCCAACAGTTTTTAAGCCTGCATTTCCTGTGAAAGGATATGATCTGCATGTCAATTTTGGTTCTGTCCACTCTAACTTATTTTCTACATATTCACAATGAACCTTACAAACTACATCTTGTACAGGGTCACTTACATTTTCAATATTATTGCCTTCTTCGTCTCCACTCTCCTCTCTAACCCTTTGATATTCCTCATCTACTTCCATCAATTCCAATTCATCTAAATCACTAACAACGCCATCTTCTTCATTCAACTCCTCTGCACTTGTTACATCACTTTCCTCATCTGATGGCATATATTCACTGCCACTAACTGAAAAAATCGGTCAAAGAACGATCACTAAAGTCATCATCAAGGGCGTCATCGATGTCTGATTCATCCATTTTCTAAAATAAAAATGAACTCACTGAACTTACAGCAACACAGAACAATCTCTACGACAAGAAGACAGGTAATGGCGGCTTATAAAGAAGGTCTGATTCGTATTGTTGCTAATAGAGCGCTATAAGTAGCTCCGGCAAGTGTCGCACTCTTAAGGCTGCCAATAGAAGCTCTACGCGCACTATTTTTTGTCACTAATAGAGTGCGCCACCGGTGTAGCACGTCGTCTGAGAAAGTACCTTTCTTCACCAGGGGACGACGTGCGCCACCGGTGGCACATACTTTAATGTGAATTAAATATGATAAATATTGATTCATACGTATTATATAACATTATAGAATAATAATATGCGAATAAAACCGTTCCTCATGAACAATACTAACGTCGGGGTTTAGAGTAGTCTATGTTATTAAAACATCGAGAATTATTGATGTTGGAATTTTGAGCGTGTGCGCCACCGGTGGCGCATTTCGGGGTGAACGTGTTAATGGATATAGTAGCAGTAGCCCAAAATTACTCTATACCAAAACCGTCTGAAGACCATAAATCGTCCAGTTTGGTTCGAGAAGACTATCAACCCTGCTAGATACATGGTTTATTTTATTTTTTTTCAGATCGGAAATCCGATGATTGCTGTCGATGCTGATGGTCAACAGTGGCAGGACTTCACCGGCGAAGATGAGGATAATTACTGATGTGTCTTCCGGTCCCGGTACGCAACTCAAGCTGCAGTCCTCTACCCATGCAAATGAGAAATCTTCACATTGCCATGAAGATCTACCATCCACATCCACTGCACTGGAAACATCGGACGCTGCAGGTCAAACCAAACATTTAGCCAAGAGAAGAGCTGAGTCGCTTCGACAACAGTCTTTGTCTGCGTTTGTCCCCAGAAATATTACAATGAGCCAGAAAGCCAAAATTGATGAAGCTTTTTTAAAATTATTTACTGCAGATTTTCAGCCAACGAAAAAAATAATGCACCGAAATAATTAATTCAAAATGTTTC
Source organism: Homalodisca vitripennis (assembly GCF_021130785.1). Lineage (NCBI taxonomy): Eukaryota > Metazoa > Arthropoda > Insecta > Hemiptera > Cicadellidae > Homalodisca > Homalodisca vitripennis. Next base: position 24,316 of record NW_025782689.1, read on the forward strand.
AACAAGATGGAAACTCCACGTTCTTGATGCTGAAGAGGTTCGTACTCATCCATGAACCTTTAAAAGCAAAACCTAGCCCCCTCGACAAAGATCTGCCCACTTTGTCACAAAATGAGTGGAGAATGGCATGTGAAACTAATGTTATCAAATCAAATCAAATCTTTTATTGCTCCGCAACAATTTCTTCACATTGTATGGCAAACGTCATAATTATTTCTAACTTTTAAAACTCTCATACCACACAACTACCACATTCAAAACGTACATAATTTTCATACATTCCAGACTCTTTCATCCTTCGCCAATTTCAAACCCACTTACAGCGCTGGAGTCAGTTATCGAATTGGGCGGTCTCCCAGTTAAACGCCAGAAACTCGTACAACGCTGTAGAATGCCTTTGACACTAGAAAGCGCTTAAGACGAGTTTTTAACGCCTTGGGCGGTTTGGGCGTTTTTCATAGAATTTGGCAATCTGTTGATGAATTGAACACCTGCCTGCGAAGGCAAGTGCTCATAAACTACCGTTCTGTGTCTTCCAAGTTCGGTAGTTATCTCTGCCTCTAGTCTCATACCCGTGTATGTCACGTCCCCTGGTAAGGGCACATTTAGACAAACAGAACAAAGATTGTTTCTAAATGTTATGTAGAGACTGGGCCAAAGTCAACAGTTTCAAATTTTTGAATGCTGTCCTGCACGACTCTCTGAAATTCAAACTTTGCGATAATACGAATCGCTTTTTTTTGTAATTTGAACACCCTCAGGAAATTGTTGCCTGCACAGGCCCCCCACAACACCACCCCATAAGAAAGGTGGGAGTGAATTAGCCCATAATATGCCGCAATCAATACCTGACTGGGGCATATACCGGGCCAAGGACCTCAAAACATATATTCCTGAGGACAGTTTGGTACACACATGGTCAATGTGGTTGTTCCATGTCAACCCTCGATCGAGGAGTATTCCAAGGAATTTAGCGGAGTAGACTTCTTCCAATATGGAATCTGCCAACATGACAGCTGACCCACATTGGGAGTCCACTGGGCGCAGCGCGAAATTTAGCACGTTGGATTTAGAAGAATTTGTTTGAAGGTTGAGGCTGTTGAAATATTGAACCACAGTTGTTGATATCGACAAAGGTTTGTAGTTCCCAAACCTTCTTGTGAGTTATCTCTGAAAACAGAGAGTCGTGTCATCAGCGTACTGCCACGATTTTTGCCATGCAGCAGCGATGAATGTACGTCGTTGACATACAACAAGAACAGGATTGGGCTGAGTATAGATCCCTGGGGAACTCCATAGCTCAGTTGCATTGGTTTGGAAAATTGGTTTGAGATCTGAAACCACTTGAGCTCTCTGACTTAAACATGATTTAAGCCATAAGAGCGGCACCGCCTCTGATGCCATGAGATTGTAGTTTGTCAAGCAGTATTTCATGGTCAACGCAGTCGAATGCTTTAGATAGGTCAAGGAACACACTTAATGTGTGATCCTGACGTTCTAGCCCCTCTACAACCATATCAACCAGACTCACCACTGCGTCTATTGTCGATTTATTTTTCTGAATCCAAATTGGTGTTCAGAAAGCTGGTTGTTTTTATTTAAAAGAAGTAAAGCATTCTCGCTAGAAAAAGTTTTTCAAATATTTTGCTTAAAATAAGCAAAATTGAGACGGGCCGATAGTTATTTATTGAACAGGGGTTTTCTTTCTTGAAAATCGGATGCAATTTTTAGGAGTGAGGGAAAAACTCCTGAGTTAAAAGACAAATTGACTAATTGGAGTCAGTGGTTTTACAATATGCCTTGAGCATTTTTTAATTAACCACATGGATCTCAATTCTAGATCATTTGATTTTTTGGCAGGGAGTTCTTGAATAATTTCTATCAAGCTCTTCCTCAACTACGGGAGTCAGAGCCATTGAGGCATTTGACTCTGTCTACGCGTGGGGTTCCCCTGTGGCTGATAGCGAGGAGTTCTGGCGACAGTACGCTTCTGCCAATTCGTAATTTGGAATTTTGCATAGTTCAAGGTTTTTTCGTTGTTAAAACCGTTCTCGGTTACAACGAGAATGTCTGATTTCAGCTCCTCACACATCAGCTGAATTTCATCCAATTTGTTGGTTGCGTACTGAGCGTTTTGGTGGAGTAGTCTTAGGGAACCTTGAACATGTAATTTTTGATTTGTCTGATTTTGCCGATTTTTGGTCTGTCAATTTAGTCCTTGTGCTGTAAAAGTGGGCTCCCTAAAAAAAAAAACTGAATTTTCGGATCTTTTCCGTTATGTGTCAGCAATTTCTATTTATTGTCTATGAGGCAAAAATGAGTGGAATTCACTTTGTAATGGAAGAATAGGTATTTTTAGATAATACAAACTGCCGACAGTAGTTATAACCGGTTGGACTTTGCCCGTCTGGACAAGATAACGAGGCGGCGCGATAACGGAGCCACGGTAGCGGTGCAGTCAGTTCCTGCTCTTGCCTGTGCGTGTATTGTTTGTCCTGTTTAGTCGTCTTAGTGTGTTTAATGCTGTGTAATGAATTTTAATCCAGTTGGTTGAAAGTTGTAAAAATGAAGAAGACGCTGTGTCGTTTTTCCAGAAAAAAGGATTGTTACAACAATCCACGTAAATGTGCGAACGGACATGAAATGAAATTATATTTACAAAATCGATTCCGTTGGGTTTTGTAATAAAAACAACGTGCCGCGAGTACAAACAATTGCGTCAAGACACATATTTTCACCGGCTCAAAGTTACCTTTTCGAACAGTTCTGTTTTTCATATATTGTTGGTCACAAGAATTGACGTCGACAAAATTCTGCGAAAAAGAACTTGGTATAAATCATGGAACTGCGGTGGACTGAACAATTACATGCGTGAAGTGACCGCGAGTCACTTGGTACAAAACCCTATTGTAATTGGCGGACCTGGCCTGACGGTTGAAATTGACGAAAGTTTATTTGCTCGCCGGAAAAATAACGTCGGTCGTGTTATTCCAGAACAGTGGGTTTTTCGGTGGAATCTGTAGAGAAACTAAAGAATGTTTCTTGGTTGCCGTCGAAAATAGATCAGCCACACAATTAATTCATAAAGTTCAGTGCGGTACGCGGCGCTCTATGATTGACTCATATTTGTGTGAATTTTTGTGGCGTCGCCGAAATCGTGATAAAGACTTATTTGAACAAATTATTAGTGATATTGTCGCCTACTGGCCTCCAGAATAAAGGTATGTGGTATTTGTTTTATTACAAAGACATAGAAATAATTTTTAGAAATTGCTGACACATAACGGAAAAGATCCGAATTTTCTTTTAAGTTTGCAGAGCATCCTTTGCTCTGCAAAATGTCCTGGACTGGGGCAGCGTCTTACGGGCGTCCGCGTAGGTGACATTTTGTATGCCAGCTGGCCGTTGACGGGTGGTCGCCGACTCTCCTCTGGCGGCAGCGGGCGTTGGAATGTTTGTCGGTGGTTGCAGACCGTTGTACAATGATTCCTCTGGAATCGTGGCTGCGCCGTCATCCCCGGTCCTTGAGTGGCTGGTCTCATCGCTGCCACGATCTTCCCCAGCCAGTAACCGTTTGCCCCGCCAGGAGAGATGTTGGCCGTGTCTCGTGAAATACCTACGGCCGATGTCCATTAAAGTTTAGCACTCTAAGTTTGTGTCTAACAGCCAGTTCCTCTATGTAGGCATTCACGAGCACGGTCTGATAGTGGACAGGGTGGGTTGGGTCCAGATCGTGGCGGTGCGGCAGTGTGGTGAGGATGAACTCGGTGTTGGAGGATCCAGAAAGCGATGTACCCCTCCAGATGTATTCCGCTGCTCGCCGACTGCCAGGTCCGTTAGTGCCGGCGATCAGCACCTCGCAGCAGGGCCGGGGCTCAGATGACGTTCGAGCTGGACTCACGACATCCAGAAACCGGGCGCCCGGCACACAGAAGGCCGTTCACACTGCGGTTGTAGGGCCGATCAGTTTTTTTAACGAGCCCAGCGATGTGGCGGGCATGGCGCTCTATTTGAAACCGAACGTTGTTTTTTAATTTCTTGTGGAGCTTGCCACGATTTTTTTGCGGTTTTTAGAGAGTAATTTGGAAAAGTTTGTTTTTTTTTCTTTTTAGAAAAGGATTCAATTTTTTGTTGGGTTGCATTTTTTGATGGGAGATTACTAAGTTTATAGGTTATGGTTGAACCTATTTTTGGTAGTGACTCAAAATACAGGGGTTAGCCAGTGAAACGGGAAGATTTAAATAAGTAACTAATTCTTTAAGAAAATTAAGTTTATTATTTAATGGTTATAATTATAAAGAAAAAAAGGTAACCATTTACTGTACAATAAGTAAAAAAATTATTTTTCGAATATAACACTTGTCCATATGTCCTCCATTGGAATCTATGCACTGCTTGCAGCGAGCCTGGAAGTTTCTCATGACATTTTGCAGGCATAATTGACTGGTATTCCTTCGATTTTGTCCCGAATTCGTTTTTTTTATGGCAGGGATAGTTCTAGGGTGGATCGTTCTGAAAAACTCTTGTTTTTAAGTAATCCCAAAGTCACAGGTTGTCAAATCTGGAGAGCGAGGGGGCCAAGGGATATCCCCGTTTCGGGAAATGACGCTACCTGGAAACAAAGAATTCACAAGCATTCATAGCAACTCTTGCAGTGTGGCTTGTTGCCCCATCTTGTTTGGAACATTGTGTGTTCATTTACTGGAAAACGAGAGAGTTGTGGCGTAAGAAAGTTCTGGATCATTGCAACGTAACGTTAACAGTCACAGCACTTTCATTGCTATCCTCAAAGAAAATTGGGCCTATGATTCCTCTTCGCCGACATTGCACACCAAACCGTCACTTTTTTCAGCATAAAGAGGCGTTTCATGAAGTGCGCCAGGGGGTTTCCTCAAACCAGTATCTGAAGTTTTGTTTATTAACCCTTTGAACGCCAGCGCCCGAGACCGCGGGCCTTACCTGTCGCCGCCAGGCGTCTCAGCCGCTGTACTACCCAATACCGCCAAGGCATTAATTGACGTTTTAAACAACCTTTTTACGTTCCGCTCTGTGCTATCCCTTATTTTTTTATGCAAATGGAACGATTTTTTTTTTGTTTTCTAGCATATTGTATACGCTATCGAATAGTGTTGATTAAATAACACTACATATAAAAAAAAGTTTTCTATAATGTGAATAACGCCTAAAGTAAAAATATTTTTATTTAAAAATTAACTTTAGACTAAAAAATCAGTGGTAAAAAAAATATTTTTATACATCGCAAACATTTGTATTTTGTTGCACTTGTTACATATCTAACTATTTACAAATTTTTTAGAACTCTATCTAGAAAAATTAAGTGTGTTTACAAAAGTAAATTTGAAATGTTAACATTTGAAAATAATCTAATATTTCAAGAGCCTACTTATATTAAATAAGCTTAAAAATACTTACGTGTTATAGTAATGGAAGTTTTATAGGTACTGATAATTGTCAATTTAAAAGTGTTATTCAAAGAACACAGGAAAATACACAAATAACATTATCAAATATTAGTAAAGAAGCATATTTACAAATATATACAATCAGTTCACATTCCTTTAGCATGTATGTTTCGGCAAGCACAAAGGGTGAACACTTTTCTTGCAGTTTTTTGCAAATGTACCTACTTTTCTTCCTTTTGCCACCTTGGGCTGTGCTCAACCTACTACACACAGAGCAATTTCTTTCTTTTCCACCAGGTAATAGGTCAAGAGGTTCATTGCCAGCACGTTGTGCTTGAACTGGCGCTTGGTCACCGAGCCACTCGGCAGCAAGTCCTTCGACTTAGTGCCACAGTAAAATCTAGTCTCGATATCGGATTGTCTGTGTTATTTTTGTATAGGACATATAGGTTGACAATCATCCGTCCAAAAATGTGGAATGTTACCTTTAGCCAATATTTAAGCGTACGTCGTTCGTCCAGGTAAACAATACAACATTTGGTCTGACGTGTCTACGCCACCCATATAGGAGTTATACTGACGAATGACAGAAGGCTTGCTGGTAATAAATACTTTATTTCCCCGTTTTTTTACTTTTTCAACTCACTTTTTGCCTCAGCATTAGTTGACAAGAGAAGTACTTGCTTTTTTTGCGAATTTTTTTCAATCGGGCAGCAACCAAAAAGCATTTTTTCCTTTGCGACAATATTTAGTTTGCCCTACACCAAATTTTTGTGTAAGGGTAGGGGGTATTCCTTGCCTGTTTATTCGTAAAGTGCCTGTTCAGATGAGTAAGTTTTGCGTACAAATCATTGGCCAACGGAAATGAGGTGAAAAAGTTGTCGACAAATACATGAAACCCTTTGTTCAAGTAGTTTCCCATTTCTAACAATTTCATTACAACAGTATACCCAAGTCCATGTTTGACACGTCCATTGCTTTGTTTCTGTATCTCTTTTACCCTTGTAGCAAAAAAAAGATAAACAGTAGTGAGTAACACTGTCGCATAACAACCACAATTTTACTCCCCACTTATGATGGTGCTTGTTGGGCAGGTACTGTAGCAGCTGTGTGTGATTTTTAGTGCCCACTAAACTTTCGTCAATAGACAGCTGTTTATTTGGTGCATAGTAATGCTTGAATACATTGTTAGCCATGATCAACAATAGGAGCAAATCGAGCACATGGGTCATATCCAGGCTCCTTTGGTGAAGGCAAGTGTCGCGTATCTAGCATATGGAAAAATTTCAGGAATTGATTCGAATCTATTTCTAGAAAACATTTTCCCGAACCAAGGTGAATTCTGGGATGACTTTGTACTCCAATATGACTCAATCGTAGGCTTTTTATTCAAACCCATATTTATTACAACAGCTAGGAAAGCTTTTATCTCAACAAAGCTGACAGGCCTCCAAGCTCGACTTCTGCTGTGATTTCCTAATTTTATGGAGGTTTTGTTGAATAAAATTTCTAGCATACAAGTTAGTGTAGGTCACTAATATGTTCAAAAAAGTCATAGGGAAATAAAGATCAAAATAAGTTATGGGGGCTGAATATTCGAGGAGGACAATGTTTACAGCCAGGAATTTCATTGAAACTGAAAAGAATGGTTATACCCAGGGTCATTGTTTTCCTCTATATTTTCCCACTGATCATCGTCGCTATTAGACTCACTGCTTGAGATGTTTTCAGGAAGGCGGGGCCGGCCACGTGGCCGCGACGTAGTTGTAGTTGCTGCACTTCGATCTTCATCCTCAGATGACGAAATTACTGACCTATTTACAGGCCTATTGCTAGCTAAAAGTTCCTTGAAAATTACAACTTGTACTAGGGGTAGAGTATAACTAGGATCCAAGTCAGTATCATCAGCTTCACTTTCACTTTACTTCAGATGACGAACTGTTTTGCAAATTGTTTATTTCACTATCACTAAGAAATTCGTCCTCAACAATAATATTGTGGATTGTGTTGTCACTCACCGGCGACACGACTCATCTTGCACAAATAATACAGATCACTAACTTCAGAGAAAAACTAAACAAAAAAACCAAGTAGGCATCTATGAGAAAGGCGGGAACTTGGCAAATAGGTTAGTCGTAAAACACTAGCGCACGCTCGGCGAGTTAGAGAAGTAAACAAACAGCTGAGTCAAGGTCTCCAGGACTGCAACATTAAAATTGTTCACATATCATCTTATTTAGTCAAAAGGAAGTCGAACAAGTGTCGACACAAACTTTTAAAGTTCATATGTATATTTAAAAAATATTTTTTTCCTGAACGTCCGATCGGTCGGACGTTGGCGGTTTTGGAACGAACCTAGGCTGTCCGATCAGTCGGACGTTGGCGGTTTTGGCATAAACCTACACTGTCCGATCAATCGGACGTTGGCGGTCAAAGGGTTAACAAAACCAGAGAGGTGGAAATACGCCTCATCGCTCATCCACAAGTTGTTTACTTGGTCGACATTTTCTTCAAGTCTTCTGGCCATTTCCTCACAAAATTTTAATCGTTTCTGATGGTCAGTTGGTTTGAGAGATTGCACAATCTGTATTTTATATGGGTGAAAATTTAAATCTTGATGAAGAATCCTCCTCACCGAAGTGTTACTTATTCCAAGGCTTAGAGCTTGTTGTTTGGCAGATCGGCGTGAACTTCTGAGCATTGCCTGTTGAACAGTGGCGATATTTTGAGGGGTTCGAAGGGTTTTTGCACTCCCACCTCATTTTTAAAACGTTGATCCAGTTTGTTCAAGGTTGTTTCCGAATTGCGTTATCCGAAGGACAGGCCTGTTGCGCGGTATGTTTGAAATGGCGTCGAAAAGCACGTCGCGTTTTCACCAAACTCTCACCATTCGTGTAATACGCTTTAACCGCGTAGCCACAGTGTTAACCCATCCAACAATCCATCTCAACTAAATGGCGGGACAACGCAGGTAGAAAGGAGCCGGCCACTATTACCCCCACCACTCACATTCCAACTGTCAAGGCCATCTCCAATCTTCCCCGTTTCACTGGCTAACCCTTTATAAGTGGTGAAAAATATGCCTCAGTATTCGTAATGATTCCGCTCACAAGCTCTTTAGCATTAACTTGTGGGAAATTAGCAGCAAAGGAATCCTCTCCAAATATACGTGAAGTATCTAAAAAAAAGCTGTTGAAATGAATATAAAGAGAGGTTTTGTAATCTGGAAAAATAGCCAAACTCTTACTCTTGTAACTTTCCTCAATCCGAGGTTTAAAAACTTATGTTTCTCTCGTCATGAAATTGGCAATAGAGTTAAACAAAGAGTAACAACATGGTTGTCTCACAAATAGCAAATAATGAAAACAACAATTAGAGATCACCCAACAATCAGAATAATAACAACAGATAAGGTCAAAGATGCAGATGAAATTTCTGTGTTCAAAAACTTGGACGACCTTCTGTTAAAAAAAAGAAGAAAGGAACCAACATGTCAAGAGCTATCATAGAAGTAGACAGGTATTTTGAAGACTACAATTTGGATAGGAAAGATGATCCTTAGTTTGGTGGAAAAAAGGGACAACAGTATCAACACCTTCGAAATATATTAAAACAATACGGCGTATTATTTACCATAAATATAATTTTTGGACTGTCTAATTTCTCTATTATTTACTTCGATGTTTCCATTCACATTTATTGTGTAATACCTTCTACCTCCATTCGTCGTTGTTCTATAGGTATCTGTGCTATTCCTTCTAGGGATACTTACTGCCACTTCAGTTTTCAATTTCATCTGCCCCAGGGGCTCGTAATCTTTATGAGTACATGGATTGCGACCACGGGTTACCCGAGCTGAATGTCATTACTTCAACTTAATTGGTGACATGTTCCCTTCTTTGAATCTCTCACTTTTACTTCCTTTCGTTATGAAATTCTACTTTTTGTACTATCCAGCCAACTTTGGCTACCCTCTTCTTTTTCCGACTCTAGAAATTTCCAGGAGTTATTTCACCTTCCTTTATTCTTACCTGTCTTGTATGACCGTCCTAGTACAGGGTTCACTAAGAGTGCTGAAGCCGGACACTGGTAGCCCTACCTTGTGTCTGAGAGCTGGAGTGACTTGCTCTGCCGAGGCGTAAGCCATGTACTGGTTAAGAAGCCAGCCACTTCAGTCCATGGGCAGGAAGTGCTGAGTAGACAGTGGTTGTCGGAGCCCCTGTTGCCACGAGTGAGCCCAAGTTGTTGCACGTTTTTCCATGATTGGGCAAACGATTGAACCGGGCGCCTCGGGGGGGATAGGGTCGTCATTCAAGACTACGGTTTGTGTGAATGCCCAGGCATGCCCGTTCTCTGTTCATCGGCCGCTCTTTTTAGCAAGATGCTGCGTGGTTAAGCTACTAGGGTAAAAGCTACAGTTATTGGGGCTTT
>NW_025782690.1:0-37011 GCF_021130785.1 Homalodisca vitripennis
AACGTAAGTACATTATACCCGGAATGTGTTTCTGTGAATTTTTTAAAACGGTGTGTAAGTAGGATGCTTTTTTGAGTGGAAGGAAGGATTCTCAATCTTATGCATGTTATATTTTACTTCATTGGACAGGGCAAATTCTACTGTGGCACGGGAAATATCTTACACCTAAATGTAGACATTCTTTTTTGACCGTGAAGTATAGATTCCGAGACTACATACCGTGTAATTTTAATTGATAGAGACAATATAAGCAAACTATAACTGCGGTACCTGTATAGTAAGCCCGGAAGTAGACGCTTTATTACCCCAAGTAGGTTTCCGTGTAATTTACTATTTGTTATTTATATTGTCTTGAATCGTACAAAAACAAGGCAAAAATAAAGTTATGAAACATAACATACAAAGAACAAAGTAAATTATCAATGGCTATGAATATATGACGGTTTTCCACATGTTTTCCTTGATTGTGGCAACAATGCCAAACTCAACATTGGGAGCGTTCGGAAAATATAAATCCAACTTGAACCAGCGAGTTGGTCATCACACGTGCAAATGCCTACTAAATTGCGTCGAAAGCAGCGTGGTACCTTGCTAGCAATGCAGAATTTGAGACGAGTAGTAGTCATAATTTTTTTAAACTATAACATTTTAATAACTGTTATGAAACCTAAATTAATTATATTTTGATTAAAAATAATAGCTGTTAAAAATACTGTCAAAATTATGTGCCATTTAATTTGTAAAATGTGTAATAACGATTCCTTCCAATTATTAAACGCACAAATAACACACACAATCAATGGCTTTACAAATAATAATGTCTGTAATTAAATTTGTTCAGTGGATTTTGATTATATATTGTTTTACAATATTTATAATAGACTGAAAAGTTTAAATTTTATTTTTATCACTAGCAGATGCCAACGGTCTAACGCACACAATTTCGTAGGTTTTTGCACGTATGTGCACCACGTTCTTGGTTCTGAGTGAATTAAATTTCCGGCGCCAATGTTTAAGTGTTTTCCAGAATAAGTGTATGTTAAAACAAGTGCTTTGGGTTATTTATACTCATTGTAAGTTACTCCGAATCTGTTTAATTTTTGTGTTGTTCCTTTGCTGATATTATGCCCTTCATAATAATAAATAGTCCCATCTTGCTCTCTAGCACGCCACCATTTGATTTATGGACTTAAAAGGTCTCTATATTATCATCACTTGCACCATCTGTCTTAAGTCCCCTATATTGTTTTTAAAGATTAATAATCTGATAAGTACAAGTCGTGTTCGTTAAATGTTTTTACAATCGTGCTCGAGAGATCTTTTTTGTTGGAACTTTTGGGTCGGTAAGCACACGCAGCTTGGATGTAAGGTCGCGTTTTACTCAATTGGAACCGGTTTGGGCAGAATTATAATGCGTTGCATCTCACGCAAGCTTTTTCCCTCAGGGTGTTTGCGTATGGTGACCAATGACCGCACTGGGAGGTTGGGGATGTCATAGCAGGGACTACAATAGACCTCTTACTCCACTCACCTCCCCACCTATACTTCACTCAAGTAACATACATTCTACAATCTTGTTATTATTTAACCCTAACTTAATACGTCAACATTTTGTCCTACGCGGTTTAAACAGGAGTAATAAATATTCCGTACAATGCCATTGTAAACCTTGTGAAACCCGTGGTTAATTACTTTTTTACGATAATTTACGAAAATATACTGCACTCAATTTGGTTAACTCATTATAAACTTAGATTTCTAAGAATATAATTTTGAATTCTTACGGTTTTTATTTACGTAAAATCGGTCTCACTAGAAAAACTCCATTTCTTATCTCGCTAAGAAAGTCTGTTAGACTTGACCCTAGTTACTTATGGTGAGGACTTATGGATTGTGGGAATTGTCTTTGGTTTTTATCTTTTTTTATTTTTTTATCACTAATCAAAAATATTTGTTTATAATTTTTACAAATCCCTGGGAAGATCCAGTTGTCCGCCCCTCCCCACAGTGTTATTCGCTTCTCGTCCTCTCCTTTGTCCCCCACTAGAACGATGAAGAGGAATGGGGGTGTTTTTTGTTTCAACTGTGACACGGGAATATATCCAATTTTTATTTATAAAAATATAAAAATCTCAAGGAAGTATTAACACGTATATAAACTTAACCAATATGAAAACCAAACATCCCAATACCATTTCGGATTGTATAAGTCTCCTGCTACAACAGCACTAACTTATATGGTTGTAGTGGATTTGAGCAATGGGTAATTATATTCAAAACTGTTTTATTTTCAGAAGGTATAACGGTACAATAACTTTAAAAATTAAAACGAACCTTTCTAATCACCATAAAACAAATACCTCGTCCTACTCTAGCTGCACTTGTCGTTATTCCCCCCCACACACTCCTTGTACATCGCCCACACGCTCGAAACCCGATAAGTCAATAAAAAACTAACAGAGAAAGAACACCATGGGAAGATCGACCATTGTTCATCCCAGACTGAAACGGTTCAACACGCCAGGAACTTCAACTAAAAAGCTTAAAGCTAAGACAAGACAACGAACGAAACCATAGACGTTGGGACGGTCTAACCCGTGGTTTAAGTAACCTAAGGCCAGCCATCAGAATTCGCTTTGTAGGTTGCGAGTAGTTTCTTTGTGGTACCATACCTGCACGCCGGGTCGCTAGTGTTCCTTGTTTTTTGTGAGAATTACCTCCACCCTCCCTGCTCCCTCATCTTTACCCCTCGTGAACCTCATGCTCAGGTAGTATTAAAGGTGAAAGTTTAGTAAAATTTAATATTTTAATAAATATCATGGATATGATGATAAGAAACCTAACAAAAAACACGGTCCTCACATAGTTAGTGACTTCTATATTCAAATATTTCACTCACATTACACAAACACCCCTTGTGTCATTTAAATCAACCTTGAATTAATTACGTGCCGTAAATTACTGTCGAAACTATCAGTAGGAGACAGTAACCAAATAAACCTATTCGATCCGTCTTGTGTAAGAATATGATTAGGTTGATATTTTTTAAGTAATAATGAGTTAAAGGGTAGAAGAAGGAGCCTCTTTGGAAGGTCTGTAAAACTGTAAGGTCTTGTTGAGGAGGTCTAGAAGCGGTATTGAGTGAAGGTTCTTATCTGGAGGTCTGCGAGGACCTTTGAGACATTTGATAAGTCTATGAACCAGGTTAAAAATGTTTAAAACTATCTCATAAAACGCATTATTCAATGGTGAAGGTTTTTTGAAGAATACTTCCAGAGGGTTTCTTAAACTCAAAACCCTCCACTTGGACTTGTGTAACTCCCAATGTTGTTTTGTTAGAATTATAATGTCTTCCTGGGAATTTTCCCCCTGGGGTGATGAACACCAGAATTTTACTCCCACCACTATAAACAGGTAACACCTACAAGGCATTTATCCCGACGCAATTTTCCCAGGAAACATCAAATTCCCCCACCCCACTCCCATGGTTAAACTGCCCCCTAATTTACAGTTCCCCCCTCATGAGCGGATAATTAAATGGTATTCCTTCAAACGATGCACTTCAATGATTTCATCGAGTCCTTCTAAAACATCTTGTAACCAGTACGCTTTTATGTCTTGTGATAATCCCCCGTCAAGGAAGGTCCAGATAAGCTTCCTTTAAACAAATATTATCGCTCACAACCGCTTAATGGACCAACTAGTGACGCTTCAGACACAACCTTTAACACTACGAAAGAAAAGACGAATGGACAATTATTCAGGAATTTACCAAAAACTCATTTAGTAAAGTGAATCACCCCCAACCCACAACCACAACCCCCCCCCCCCACACCACACCCCCCAAACCCCCACAAAACCCCCACACACCACCACAACCCCCACCCCAACCACCCCCACCCAACCACACCAACCCCCCCCCCCCCCCCCCCCCCCCCCCCCCCCCCCCCCCCCCCCCCCCCCCCCCCCCCCCCTCTATACCCTAAGTTTGAAGGAAATATTATTGAAGTTGTGCCTCTATAATTGTCCAATTTCTAGCAATAAACTGATGAGTGATATGTTCCCCCCCCGCTGCCCCTACAAGTAACCCCCCCAAATGAAGGCTTTGAAAATATACTCCTAATTCAGTTTTACTTTTAGGACAAATGAAATGCAATGGCTCTTTCATTCAAGTCGGTGTTATATTTCTAGTGGATCCCTCCCCATCCGCCCACCCCCCCGACGCTCATCTTACCCTCCTCCCCCCATGTGAATTTCTTAATTTGGAAGGTTACTCGTGCCCAACTAGATGATGGAAGTCCCTGAATTAAGTAAATACAGCATAAGAAAAACCTCGTAATTTAATCATCTCTGACATAGTCAAACTGAAAGATTATACGTATTCACAAGGTTATTCTTATTCTTTACTGAAACTGTTGTACAATTCTCGTGAGTCCCGCTTAGTGATTGAACAATAAAATAAATTACTAGGTTATCTCGTGCAGATAAACATTCCTATATGCATTTCTTAACAATCTATGGATGGACTTCAGATATTTCTATTTAAATCCGCCCATGAATTAATGATTCCCCATAAGTCCTCCGAACTGTGAGTAAGATCAATCAAATCAAACTAAACTCTATTAAATCTGTATTCTTTTTATACTAGACACTGAAAAACACCATTGAACATACACGATTTCCCGCATAATTTAATACTAACGGGTAGAGATATCATAGTTGGTGTGTCATTAGGCCATTCTCTCAGGGTTTGCATGTACCACAAGTGGAGGGCGACCTCCCTAAATCACAGGAAGTCCCACAGGGAACAGTTACACCTTGTTATCACGATGGTGGTAAGTATTGGCACCTACAGCTAGGATCTGAGACCTCGAACGCCAAGGGCAAACATGGTCATGGAGCCGGTTCAGGTACTATTCCTTTTGAGGCGCTTGGACTGCGAGCGTGACCACCTACTCCACATTTCCAATCATTAGGCTCACAACAATCTATTGAGTAGATTTTGCCACAATTGTAAAAACGTATTTTATTGAGAAGGTACCTCAATCCAAATTCATAAAGATGGGACTATAACGTTAAACAATAAGTAACTTCCCCAACACCCCCCCCCCCCCCCCCCCCCCCCCCCCCCCCTACCCCCACACACCTACACCCCCCAAACAGCCCCACCCTTAATAATGAAGATAACGTTCAAACAAAAAGTGAATTATTTAATAATATTGGGTTTGATAGTAAGTTTTTTACCCTATTTCCAATGATTTTAGGAGGGGGGGTTCGAGGAGAGTCAACTTCTATACAATCGTTAAATAGTAAGGTTCCCCACTTCATTATACTCAGAATCCACTGGAAGAATATACAAACACTCGAAGTCCCCAAGTCACACCCCAACACAACGAAACAAAATCCCATTCCGGCACCCACCACCCAGACAAAAAAAACAAAAACCTCACTCACACAACACAACAATCCCCAAACCCACCTCGCAAACAAAAAAACAACAAAAAAACACAAAAAAAAAAAAAACCAAAAAACAAAACCCCCCCCCCAAGACCCCCCCCCCCCCCCCCCCCCACCGCCCCCCTCCCCCCCCCCTTGCCCCCATCCAACCCTGTCCATCTTGTTCCTATAATAATTTCCTCGGTTCTTAAGAATCTCGGTCTTTCTTGATTCAGTCAACCCTCATGTTCTTCCCAAAACAAAAAACCTTGTCTCCAAAAAAGTTTGATAAAATTCTTTTGGGAGACGTGTTATGCTTACTAATGTTTAGTGTTAAGTGTTGCATCCAAACTTTTTCCCTCTTTATTTAAAAATTATTACGTTTAAAATTAGCATTTGCTGTTCGTTTTTCTCTGTACTTATTAATTATACACAGTTTTGCCCAGTATAACATTTTATACAAGATGTATGTATCTTTTTCTTGGTGAAATAACAACAATTTTTGCTGCCCAAATGTGAAAAATGTGTTTGTTTTTTCACTCCATTTTTGGCCATGCTTATATAAAACATTTGCATATGTTCATGAATCACCCTGCATAAGCCAAATAAATTGACTGACTGAAGTTTTACATTTTTTTCAAAAACTACAAGGCTTTGGACGATGAAACTTTGGCACAATATACTTTGTATGCTCTAGATGCTTAATAGGTAAGGATTTTGGGAAATTCAGCTTGTATGTTAAAATACTAAAAATAAATTGATGTGCATGTTTTGCTTACCTCGATGTTATGAAGGGACTGACTGGCCTACTATCTCTTACAATATTTCTCAAGCCACACACTACTTCGGAAGCAGACATTTTCCACATATAGTATTTTAAAGGTGCATTTCTGTGAAATCCGTAGTTATTATAAACATTCTCGCTCCTTGATTTACTGAAGAGGTTGTTTTTAATTTTGAATACGAAATAATTGCGTTATGTGAGGAGATTAATTACTCCTAGTATAGTAAAATTTTATATTTGCGCGTAAACATTAGAGTACACCTTTACATTGTCCTATTAGCTTAATGAATAGTCTGAAACAGGCCCGTAGCTAGGCCCTTGGAGGCCCCGGGGCAGAAAGTCCATTCGGGGCCCCCCTTTGTTA
Organism: Homalodisca vitripennis; assembly: GCF_021130785.1. Lineage (NCBI taxonomy): Eukaryota > Metazoa > Arthropoda > Insecta > Hemiptera > Cicadellidae > Homalodisca > Homalodisca vitripennis. The sequence continues at coordinate 6,585 of NW_025782690.1, forward strand.
TATATTTCGCACTTTTTTTAATTAATAGATATAAGCATACAGTAATTGGATCTTTAGGCTTAGAATTTATGTGCATTTTTTTATTATTATCCTATTATTATTATTATTATTACCTTTTTTTCTTATTAAATCTATAATACTTAATTGTTTGCTTTAAACTATGTTTACAAATTTCTACGGTAAGTCATAAACTGGTTAATGATTTTATATGCAAATTTGTATGACTCCTGGCCCTGGTGCCATTAGTTTGGTTTTTAGAGCCATTATTTTTTCAGCTTACCATTTGTGATTGGTATTCTATTTATAGTGCTGAAAGGAAAATGAAAAAACATAATTATTTTTTCAAATTTTAATTCACAATAGATAATAAATAAATAAAGACATAAGTGCTGATGTCTTAAAACTTTTTAGTCTCTTCTTAGGCCTACATCCAAGCAATGTAGTTGTTTAGTAGATAAACATACAAGTAATATCATTAATTATGTAATACCTTTGAAATACACAATAAATTGTATATTTATTTATGGTGTTTTATGGTAATACTGGTAATACCCATTAATTATTTATGATCAATGGTGGTAATACCCACTCATTCTCAAGTTTAAAATTGCCCAACTAGTTTGATAGTGAGAATGCAAACTGAACTTACTAAAAAGACTTTTCTTCTTGACTTGACACTAGCAAAAACATCAATAATTCGGTCAAAATCCTATTTTTCGGGCTCTGTCATTTTCAATAGACAAAAGAGCCAAATCAGTGAGACGTTTGTTGGGACATGGAGCTTCGCAGGTAGTTTTTTGATGAGTTTTTAAATTTTGAGAATGATCTCTCTGCTTTGGCTACTGTCGACAGGGACTGTGAGGTACATAAAGCATGCTGTTAGTACATCCGGGTAGGTTGATGCTAGGGAACTGTTTTTCAATGAGTAGGAGATTTGCAACTTCTTTTACTTTTTTGAAAATCCTTTTAATTTGGATTGGAAAAGCATTCCTTACTGATAAAATCTGAGCTTTGAACAAATGGCGTTACATCATCTGAAAATCTGCTTACAAAATTATCAGCTTCACAATGCAGTTCTTCATCTGAACATGAGGCCAGGAAAGAAGGGTGAACAATTTTATAGGCATCAATCACTTGCTTCAATGCCTTTTAAAACGGTTGTCAATTTTTTGACACTATAGTATCAAACCATTGGGAAGAATATTGTCACTCTGAAATTGCTTTTAGGATCTGTCAGTCTTTGGTCTTCACAAAGTTCATCAAAGTGCTTTTTTTACCTTTCTTGCACGTTGGCCAATAAATTCATGGGTAATCGTAATCCCCCATTTTGAACATACTTCTTCTGCTTCACTACAGACTTCTTCAAAGGACCAACGAAGTTCGGTTACTTTCAATAAAGCATTGCCTAGGAGATCGTACGCTGTCATTAAATCAATAGATTCCGTTTGCAAGGATTTTGAGGCAATGTTTATTTCCCCTAATATTTTGCACTGGACAGTCAAGAGCAAAACAAAACTAAAAAGATTCTAAACCTTTTTTTTGAGCCCCTCAGCTTCATTCCTTTCCTTTGGCATTTGCTTGTCAGGCTTTCATTACATCACCGAACCTTTTCCTTTAAAGCGTACACAGCTTCATATCTCCCTGCCCAACGTGTAGGGTTTAAAGTCTTTAATGTTACCTTGTCTTTAGGAACAGGAGCCTTCGGATTCTCTGTACAACCAGAAACGACTTTTAGTTCTTGCCACCGAACAATGCTGTGGCCAAAAAAACTGTAAATATTTTGCACCGTCTCAAAAAATTGTGCTATTTCTCGATTGCATTCAACGGCATCTTTAAGAACCAGATTCAAATTATGGCTGGCACAGTGAATGAAATAGGCATGGGGTGCAAGTTCTTGGATTCTCTTTTGTACTCCATTATACACACCACTCATGACCGATGCAACCATCGTATCCTTGTCCTCTGCATTTTGTTATGTCAAGGCCTTTTTCTGAAATTGATTTTATGATGACGTCTTCTAGCCCCGAAGCGGTTTGGTCAGTAACTGCTTGTGAAAGATGTAAACGTTTCACAAATTCTCAACTCACAAGGTTTTCCGAGTTGGTCATGGTCAATCTTTACATAGCGAAAAACTTCGCTTAGCTGATCTAATTTACTTACATCTTGTGTTGTGTCGTAAATTATGGAGAAAAAAGGCGCACATCAAAAGCTCTTCTTTAATTCCACTAAGCACTTCACTAGCCATCAGAGAAATAATTTCATTCTGAATTGTTGGACTGAGATAATTACCAGTACCACTTGGCCTTGTAATTAGATCTTCTAGGATAGTGTCATATTTTGACAGCAATTCAATCAATGAATAGAAAATTACCTTTATTTCTATCAAGTGATATGGTCCAAACTGTCTCCACGAAAAGGAAGGTCTGCATGTTGCTCACAGACATAAGGGAGACATCTAAGACCCTCTTTACAAAACTTTCCTTTCCTCCAAAAAATTCTCGCTTCCTTCCTTTCCAAACCTTTTTTCTAGTGCAATCGTCTATTGAGCCATGACGTCGCCATTGCTGCATAATAACCAAGCAGGAAATCCAGGCATGGTGCTGTGAATTCTCATGTGTCTTTATGCGATTCAGACCAAATGTTTCCAGTCCCTTAATCCTGAATCCCATCCTCCCTACCAGGTCCTTTTCTGGGGAAACAACCAGCAAGTGTTTGGCAATTAAACACTCAATCCAATTTGGACGAATAGCACAACCAAGTTCTTTTCAGTTTGAGCCCAGACTTTGACTTCAGGGTAAAATAATTGTCTGAAAAGGACCTACCTTGTTTTCCATCATATGGAAATGGGCCAACTGGTTGATAGGGTTCTAGTCCTAATTCAATAATTCGTTTTTTTTTCACCTCTGGATCGATGATCTGGTCTGGAAAATGGGGTTCTCCGGTGTTTAAACAAGTTTCATTAATTTTATTCGTCCGGCTACATTCCACCTGTAAGTAGATTGCAATGCATTAGTATTTTTTCTTACAAACATGATCATAACAATAGGGACTTACTGTAATTCCATGTTTACATGGAAGTAATACTGTTTTACTTCCATGTAACCATGGAATATTTTATCGTAGGGATTCCATGTTTAGGGCGATAAAACAAGCATATGTTGTTATGTTGAAAAATAAAATATAAGTATTCTGTACTTGGCATGTCTACTTACTTGATCATTTACGCCGATCAGTTCACTGCTTGACGTAGGACTTGTTGGAGGTTTGGCACAATTTTCTTGTTGATGCCCTAGCCCTAGGCATGTTACTTCTTCAATAACTTTCTTCAGCGTTATCTTGAGCTGTAACTTCCTCTTCAATCTCATTTCCTGGGACTGAGGCTGCAATAAAAAATAGCAAGTCAAAATAACATTAAGTTACATATAACATATAATTTAAAGCCAATTTTAATAACATTGTAAAAGATATAATAAAATATATAAAAATATATAAAAAAATATAAAAAGAGTAGATACATGGCCTCATAAATAATGAATGTGCAAGCGAGTGTGGTGCATTTTTTACATCATATTATCACAAAAAGATATAAAATTACTATGATAGATATTCATGCTGTGCTGCTGTGCATGTATAAACAAATAAAATACCTACACAGAAAGAAGTAGAAACCAAAGGAATCATAAAAATCACATAAAAAATTAAATGACCACTACACAATAGTAGGTAATATGTAGCCTATATATGACTAGTGATAAAATTCACAAACAAACATTGCTTATTAGATTAGAATAGATTGCAGTCTGAGTCAGACACAGTGGTCTAAACTCAATCAAACATCCAAACTCTAGTTAAATTTTAACACAGTTAATTTTAACATAGTTAAATTTTAAGATATTAATTATATAGTTATTGGCCAAGCTAATTAATTAGGCCTAAATACCGTATCTAAATTCAAACCACTCACCAATTATTGGTCTAGTTTCAGTACTAGATGTAGATGTGGACATTAGTACTTTTAGTTGTAGTAGCCTAGTACTAGTAGTAGGACATAACCAAGCAGATAGGGTGGAAGAACACTTTGAAGCATCCTCTTCTCTTTTCTTCTTGTCTTGCCTTTTCTTTGCCCCACTTTGATAGCTTCTTTTCATTTTAACAAATACAAGAATAAGAATACAAATTGTATAACACTTTAACACCGTAACAAACGAGTAACGGACGAACGCCAAAACGTCAGTTTTTGGTGTTAGTTTACCATCAACATAACATAACCTTATTCGGGCTGTCTGTCACTAGCTCCACTAGTCGTAAGTCACTCTCACTGTCGTCTGTCAGCTATGGCAGAGGCAGTCGGCAGACGGAGCCGTCTACGTCACGTCGACGTCAGGACGAGTTTATTACTGTTGGGGATGGGGGAGTAAGATGAACTAAAAGTGCAAACTGCATTTCTTTAATTGCGTAACAACTGACAGGCTGATTGATAGTCTGTCTATTTTTGTTACGAAATCTCTGTGAGAACAATATCTGTCCATTATTTTATATTGAAAAGCTATTTAAATATTTTTTTATAAAGACATTTTGATGATTCGATGAAATATCCCTACGACCCTACAGTAATCAATAAATTTCACATAAACTTTAATTTCATTTTCAATTTTTCCACCTTCATTTGGGGGCCCCCCCTGGCCGGGGGCCCCGGGGCAATGCCCCGGTTGCCCCCAGCCTAGCCTACGGGCCTGGTCTGAAACACTTACTTTCAGACATAGAAGACATGAAAGTACAGAAGTTTGGAGGCTGGTATTGTAAAATATTCCGTAAAGCCTTTTACGAGGATTTTCAAGGCCTAAAGAAATTGACAGAAAATATTTATCCGGACGTACACAATTAAAGTTCTAAGAAACTTCTAGGCTTAGGGAATAAATCGACCCTAATTCCTAAAAATGGCTTTGTACCATACATTAATGATTGTTTTATTGGGATAATTCTCCACTTAAGTTAAGAAGTATCAATCCATCGATTCAGAAGTATAACCAGAAGACTGACTACTATCCTGTGAGTTTCTACGTCTTAATTCGCCAGGAATTTTACATCCAATCTGTGTTTTGAAAGCTGGATCTATAATAATGTTGCTACGGAATCTCATACCTCTTCAACTAAGTATTGGCACAAAACTGCAAGTCAAAACCTTGCACCGAAATATCATAGATGCTACCGTATTCACTTGCTGTGGCCGACAGACGACAGTCTCATGATTCTGCAACGTGAGGATCGCACGAAAGATGTCGTATACAGATAAGTTTTAAAACGATAAAGCTACAAATAATAATGACTGACTCAATTATTACAGTATCCAATACACAGTAATAAGTTGGTGAGTAACAAACTAAGTGAAACAAGGTTGTGTTTCGACCCAAAGGCAAAGTTGTATTCTTCTTGCCAGAGTGTTATGTTTGTTAATATTATATTTCAAGATATATTGTAATAATTTTTAATTCCTTTCAGGGACTACTTGAACCTCCGATTGCATAATAGTTTTAAAAATTAGGAAGCTAATGAGTTAACTCAAACGTCCAAATTTTCAAATTTGTGTTTCTCATGGGAATCCTATACAGCATTTGGCACGCCCGACTATTTATGGAACAAGAAAAACTATACCGGATACTGTACTCGTTCTGTAAATCATTTACGCCAAAAAAAGATTTCCGAATCCGTCTTTATGAAAACTGGAAGAGGAAAAAACAAAACCTGTTGATTATAGTATGTAATAAAGAATACCCCATCATACAGTCAAAGTAAAAAACTCAATAATTCATAGTATTCAAGAACACTCGAACTCTAGGGCACACCTTTATCGGAATTGTTGACACTGGGCCAATGTCCAACTCTGAGTGGCATACGAATGCGCCGAATGTCATTGAAAGTCATAGACCACTAAAATTACAGCCAGCACTTCCCATGATGGCCACGTGCTCGTGATGACAGCAAAGCGCCGGAAGTCCAGACACAACCTTGGCCAGCTACAGTTACACACAGGAAAACTGTTATCATGACAGAAATTAATCTTTTATATGATGTTGTTAGAGTAATTTTACTGCTTAAATACTTATGCTACAAGTTAAGTTAGACGACATTAGAGTCCTACAAGATGAAGAATTTCAACCAATAGGTTCCTACGAGTAGCCAAGAGGCCCCGAAAGTTGTTTATATTAGTTGTATTAGTTGAACAAGAAACAGAAACATCTCATTTTTTTACAGACAAGCGCGCTCAATCTCCAGGAGGAGGGACTGTAACGTGATTACTTTTGTGCTTAGGTTATCTGTTTGTATTTTGTTACCAGTTCTCATTATAATTACTGAATTACTCATATCTGCAATAAAAAAAATATGATATGGAGTTTCAAAGTTGCATATCAACAGAGACCATATTAATATTCCTGGAAATTTCAATGATATTTCCCATCTTTTAGCCTATCTGTAAAGTATTTATATAGTCATTTGTTTATAAATACTTCAGTAGCTAAGAATCAAACTTTAAAAGACAGTTTACAATAAAACCTCAAGTTCTGACGATTCCTTTGCGACTGAAACGGGAAAAGGTTTACCTGTGACCACACACATAGTTCAGGCTTGCGTGGTAGGAGTCGCATCCTGTCTAGATCCTGTATTACACCTATCAACGGGCACAATCTCAGTCATGTCACATTGGGAGAAGTGGAAGCTAACTGTTCCAACCTCTTCCAGTCAAAGTGAGCAGGAGAGACAATGTATTACTCAATGTAAGTTGATTGTTTTCACTTCACTAAAACCTTTAAAATTAAAGGAGCCCACCCACTCCAACAGCCATCTTCCGCAATAACTAGGCCTGTAGATCAACCCTTTTACCCAAATATCTCAACCTTTGCGGTTAATTATGTGTAAAATAAACATGCAGTACGTTTTAGTTCGTAATATTTCAAAGGAAAATAAGACATCGAACCACCCTCCTCCACAGTTAGTGCGAACATCTCCGTACGTGACTACCTCTAGCTAACTAAAAGTTCACATGGAAATATAAGGACGCAAGTATAACTTACTCTATTATTTTATATTTTTGGCTCTACTATCTAAGATCGCATTAAAAAACTTTGGCATTAAGCAGTTTTCTCACTATGAAAATCATCTATTATATTACTATTGTGCAAGAGCCACAGTTTATGTACAGTAATCCTGCAATATTAGTCTATCGATATTTTTGGAAGTAGTGGTTGAAATGTGAAGTTTAAAACTGAGTATAATTTTTAAAAAATAAACATTTAACTTTTGACAAGTGTGGTTCAAAGTAAACGAGGCAGAAGTTAAGGCCTTGGCCTTCGCTATAGCAGTGTGTCTGTGTATGTGTGTGGTGAGCGCATGCGTACACACACAAGGACATGCGATGACTTTCAACAGAAGTCTGGGTTTGGTAGATATTTGTGTTAATTGTTCAGCCAAACTACTCCCACACATGGGCAAACATCCTGTTTCATCTAGTCACTATAACACATGTCATTCTGTCAAAAGTAACCACTATTTCTCTTTGGAGTGTGGAATGACTAAATTGGTATTTCGAGTACGTTTTGCACGATGTTAACAACCAATAGATGCCAATCTTTGTTTATTTTTAGCTCCTTATTTAATTATTGTTTTAAGATGTAATTATTTGACAGTAATAATGTGAACTGATCTGGAATGAATGGCGGTCGTCAGTTTTATAAAACCAGCTATCTGAATCGACCATGTTTTTAAGATTGTTTGAGGCTTAAGTATTACAATAGGAACTCCTGTGATACCAGATCTCTCAGCAACATTTATTACTGCATAGATAATTGGTTTAAGGTTCATGGCACTCTGGTGAACAGATTGAATTCAGTATTGAATTTCTCCGACATAATTTAGACGAAATCCTCTGTTTCGGATTCTGCATGAAAATCAGAGTAAAATATGGTAGGTACTAATTGATAATTAGGCTATAAATTGATCATACTTAAAACACATTCTTCATTACATTTATGATGAAAGTTTGATATGAACGTATATCCTAAATTTAGTATTAATATCGGCGCGGGCAGTGAATCTTCTCCAGAGGACGGTACCTTCAGGGCAAGACAAAGATAAAGCATGACGGTGTTGGTCACTACGGTATGAGTAAAATTTGATAAATTACGAGTCACACTGACAAAGTTCTTAAAAAGGCAACTCTTTTAAAAATGAGGACAACAGAATGTTTTTAAAAAACGTCCTTTACTCATACCTTCTGAAATGACGTGAATGCATAGTAACGTTTTACGTTGACATGATAAACAACATGTCCTAATTTTTAATTAACAGATCCCAAAAGTACCAGTAATATTACTAACTTTTTTTAGAATTTCATTTCCAAGATTCTAAACATAATAAGAGGAAACTACGTTTTCTGACGATAAAAGTCTACATATTCTTTGTTTTTTTTTTTAACTATATTCCTCCAAAAACTTGTAAAAATATTGGAGAAAAACTTGAGACAAGTCAAATGACAGTGTCCTCAATCCCTTTTGTGTCTGATTTCGGCAGTCCCCTCGTAAAAGATAGTTAATTATTAAATAGAGTAGCTGATTAAATTTTAGTACTCCATATCATAATTATAAATTACCATGTTACCTGTAATCACTAAATCCTGTTTATTGTCTTTCAGCGTTGTCCCCACATGATGTAGATCCTACCCTCTAGAAGAAGAAACTTCAGCATATCAATAATAATTATAATAAAGTTTAATATATTTTCCTATGAGCTTTGTATCCCAAAAATTTACACTGAAATTATTATAATTAGCTCTTCGGAATAATCTATTCCATATGTTTTTATAATACAGCATATTAACTATAACTTAATGGTGATTAATCGGACATTGGCATTCCATAAGTTTTAAAGAAATCAGTGAAATTAAAATTATTTTCAGAAGATGGTAAATGTATTAAGTGACCCAGGGCGTTTTAAAAAATAAGAATATTGAAATAGATCAAAATTTTGTATTTAAGGTCCAAACAACAAAACATTTTTTAAAAATGTATTTAAAATACTGAAAAAATAATGACACTTAAACATGTGTTGTAATACTAATGTTAACGCATCCTGGAATCCGCTTACGAAATAATATTTCGCCATTTATTAAGAGAACACGATTTAAATTTATAAATTATTTACGTAAATCAATGCCCATAACAATGAGTTTACAGGCACTGTTTCATTTCAAAAGTGACCTAAGTCAGTGAGAAAAGTAATAAAGGTTTAGTTTCATTAGAGGATGGGTAAAAATTGAAGAATATCATTTCAAGGAATTTCGCATTCTATAATTCCGCCTACTATACACACGGGGTAAGAATATAAAGCAAATGAAAAATGTTCTTACTTAAATTAGGGTATTAATATTCAGAATATTACATGGAGTATTTTCTAAAAAATCACATTATGTTAATTACATTTTCATTTGCATCACTGTACAAGTAGAGGATGTTGTTACCCATTGCGCGTGCCTGATCCAAAATAACACGTTATTACTTCTCCGTTGATAAATGACCCGGGCTTCGTTGTATTACAAGCTTCTACAGTAAGAGACCAGGTTATAGACCTAAATGTATACACGAACAGTTGAATTACTCTCGTGCGTCTAATGCACTTGTGGTGTAATACGTTTATTTTCCCTGAAAAGTGTAAGACAGGAAAAATAATGTTGTAAAAGATTTTTTCTATCCCCTTCGTAGGTGGTCGTAAATTCATCTTGAACTGGGTTAACTGGAATAGATAGAATGTGCGAAAATGACTTTTCCCGACTTTTCAGCCTCATTGTTTCTCATTGTGATAGAACGTTCAGGATCTACGAAGAGAAAATTGTAGGGCTCATAATACCGCATTAACTTATATCTTTTTCCTTATTAGATACATACTAGTTTGCCCCCTGTTTGGAGTAAGTGTGTGCGTAAATAATACATATGTACACACACTGATGTTTATATAATACATAGATTTATTATTAAGTTATAACTAATTAATTAAGTTGTGTGATAATGATCGTCGATTTGAGAAATAGGTTACGTTATTACTACGTACCTTAACATTCAACAACTTTACTAGATTTATAGAAAAAGGTTACTGAATAAACTTTATCATTTCCAAAATAATTAGACCAATAAAAATAACTAAAAACGTAACACTGTCACGTTTAATGGGTGACCGGGTGTTGAGGATATCAAACGCACTGAGAACATAGGAGTACAGGGTTTGGGAAAGCTAACGCACATCCCGGGCCAAGGTTTAAAATCCAATTTTTAACATCTGTGACCAATAATGTCCTTTATAAATATCAAAACTATTCGATTAATACGGGCCAAAAAATTATATTTGTATAATATAGACTAGTCCTGCTTTAATGAAACTCATATGAAATATTTAAAAAAACGAAAGTTTACTTAAATCAATTAATTTTACTTTCAAATGTTACCCATGTTAACCCGATTACCTATGTAACCTGGACACTACAAATCCGGTTCACGGCATCCGTGAATCCGTTCAGATGAGATTATTTTGCAGGAAACTCTGAGATTCTTCCAATTATACTGCTTATAATAAGCATGTTGAAGTGTTTGTTTTGGTGTCAAATATACAAAACCAACTGACTTTAAGTAAAACAGAATTTCAGACATTTGGCGGTTTTGAAATAATGTTCTTACTATTATAATGTCTTCTAACCCTTGAAGAGCAATACCCAAGAATCCAGTTATAATTAGAAAAATTATTCATCTTCAATAATAAACTCCAAAGCCAAAAAACTCCAGTCAAAACAAAAAAAACTTTGTTTTTGTATAATACGACAACCATGTCCAATTGTCAACGTTGGGCCGCTCACCCTAAAATAATCTTTTAATTTAATTTTGATCTTTAATAAAAATGATTTATTTAACAAAGAAGTGGTAAAAACTTGAAAAAAGTGTTCACCGTACCTTTACTGGGATCAAAACATTTGGTTTCTGTAAAAGTTTGTGTGTGTGTAAATGTAACGCTCAGGCAAATTATATTTTCCCCAGAAGAACATAGTTGTAATAATTTCATATAGTTAACAACTTTTATATCCCGGTGTGTCCTTGATAATGAACAAACATTAGTTATATAAAATATAAATATATTTTCCAAGTTAATTAAAACTAAATTAAGTATATGAACATAATACTGATTTTATGTTACTTGAAGTAGTAAAATAATAGAAAAACTAGATCTATTACCTGACAGATAGGATATCACGTGATAGACGAACACGGAACCCCGGGGAGTGGTGACGGAATCGAACACCTGCGTCAACAGAGCTGAGGAGCTAAAAGTGAAAGTGAGAGTGGGGCTTGTCCCTGTTACTTAGCAACGGGCAATGTTGTTGAGCTGTCCCCCCTCCCCCTCACCACCTTTCCACCAACCCCTCAGTGTGTAAATTGACAGTTATGATCCTTTGTAGTTCAATTCACAATTGGGTCCAACTGCAGGATCGTGATGTGACAATAGAAAAGCAAAACAATAACTTATTAATTCTGTTGTATGCTTCGAGTTTATAATCCTCTCTAGTACAGTGGCTACGCTACGCGCGCTGGGAACAGTCTATGTATGTGGTTTGAATAGCGATTCAACACCACTTTAACTATTTTAGGACAAATTGTTGGACAAACCCTAAAGTCAAGTCCCTAGCTTCCTTAATGAAAGCACTTGTAATTTAATACAATGGATTCCTACGATACTTTTCAAACGGAAGTAGACTTATATCACATATATCAGGTATATATTCTTCATTGTTCTTGAAAAAAACCCACAATTAATAAAAAATTAATGAATGTTTAAAACAAAGTTTTTCCATCAGTTATTAAAGATAAATATAATTTTGTAATTTTCGGACAAAAGCAATAAAATTAAAAAGAAGAGGAATGTTTTATCTTATATTTAGATCGTACCGGTTTGTATAGAGTTTAGAAATTAAGCGCTGAATGATTTAAACATTTTCTGACATTTTATTAGATTTAAATTAGATTCAGTTGATGGTTCATGGTTAGGAATTAATAAATATCCTTAATTCTTTAAAGCCTTGGAGACAAATTTTTCGATTTGCCAATAATTTTGGTTATATTTAAATCGCATGATGCAGCTAATAGTTTTCCTCAGAATTGAGTTGTGAACCAATATCAAACCAATGATGTTAATTTCTATAATTTGCGATTCAATTGTTTATTGACATTGAATCTCGGTTATTATCATTTATACAAAATTTAAAGAATGTAAACCAAAGGATTTAGCGCTATTCAACTTTATAAAAGAGTATTGGTTTTGCCAATATAATTTTTTACAGACATTAAACTTAACATAAGCTACATACTTTGGACTGAGATAACCTTACTATAATAGTCATAAAGCGTCTACTTCCGCGCTGATATTCCATTTTGGGAATAAGTATAATTTCACTTTTTAGAATTGTCCCAATTTACATATAAAATTTTAAAGATTAGTAGTTAAGTTAGTTCTTAAAAGGAAACGTATGTCTACTTTGTTGAACCACGCGGCCGCTGCCCCTAATTTGTATCCCCTCAGTAATAATTTTTTGAATGAATGAATACCTGTAAAACCTTACAAAATACATTATACGCCTATGCTCTTGCCTCCCGATCCCTGTTCACTATATGTCACTACATCTTCCTATTACCTTGATTCAGTCTAGGATGTTATAGTTAATATCCATATTCCATAAGCTTTTTTTGTTGAAAAGTAAAAATTCATGGATAAATTGAAAAACGAAGTAAAATTAATTAATTTCGGAGACAAAATCTTTATGTATAAAGTTTACTTTCAATATTCTTAAAGCTGTTTTATGTAAAATCTTTATTATACAAAATTAATCAATTAACATAAAAACTAATTATCATACATATAAGATAGAGATACATAAACTATTGTAAAAATTGAATTCATCTCAAATAAAAAAAATGTCTTTAGGCCAAATAACCACAGAAATACATTAAATTCTTAATATCAAGGAGATTGTTATGGCAAAGGTTAAAGTATTTTTATAACAACACCTGGTAGTTATAAAGTGAATTTAGATCAGCTGGTGACTACAATAATGGAATTTTTATTCAGAGGAAGGATGGCTTAATAGGAGCACTTGAGAAGAAGCATTTCTCATCAAAGTTAATAAACATTTGAGTTATATATTAAATACAGTAATACTTTTATTATTTGTATTAAATTGGTGAACCTCGATTTTTGAATCCAAGAACAGAAAAGACATTTATCTAGATGAATGAACACTTGAATATTGGAAGACAACCAGAACTCTCAGATCTGCAAAAGGATTCTTCGGACTACTATACCACAAATTTATTGTTAAATTTATCTTTTTTGCACTTTATTTATTTACTAGCAGTTACCCACGGCTTCGCACGCACCGATTTTCCTACAGAACAAAATTGGGACATAGGAGGCACATTTCTTTCTTTTGAATGTCGTTTTAAATAACCCCTTCTGAGATAAATGGGTCAGTCACTGAAAGATACTCCAAGCTCCATGATCTGTTTAAAGAGATTAAAATTTGAAAACAGTCTCAATATGCACCTGGTGAAATAACTGGAATTTTTCTCCTAACATTCTGATGGATGGTTTGTATATAACTGAACTATATTAGCCCAGCCGTGGACAGGAGTCCAAAAAGTCGAATTTCATTTAGCGCACAAACAATGTGTGATTTAAATGATGGCGCTCAATGTTAATTTTGAAACAAAAAATAGGCATATTGTAGGTACTTATTATTACAGTCTAATGATTATGGAGCCTCTCATATATGTTTAAGCGTAAATTGCGTATGGGTTTGTTTATTTTTAGGCTTTGCGCGTGTATCACTTCTGTATCGAATTAGTTATATCTCCGATGCCATGATTGTAGCTTGCTTTGTTGTCTCGATCGAGAGAACATGTAACGTACGGAGTTCTGAGAAAACCAACTTTTAAATGATGTTAAAACATATATTTCTTTTGTCGCAATTATATAATGTTTGCTGGCAGTGCATTTCTTACGGGTATTTCCCTAACTTTTAGAGACCAGTGGGGCGAAATCCTGACCACGGGAAACGGGATAAAAAGTATCCTATGTCCTATCCCACCAGATTTCTTAGCTACCTCCCTACCAATTTTCAGCCAAATCGGTTCAGCTGTTCTTGAGTTATAAATAGTGTAACTAACATGACTTTCTTTTATACAAATAGACTAGCAGTTACCCACGGCTTCGCAACGCAAATCTTAAGATAACCGAAGTCCTTATATTACTTAGTAAAAGCAATTATGGCGCAATTGGCTGCGGTAACAGCTAGTTCCGTCAAATAAATAAATTCGATAGTATTTTATAACGAAAACTCTTCATTTTCAATAAAATACCAATTACAAAGACCACAAATACGCACGGCTTCGCACACGATTTCCTACAGAAAAAATTGGGACATAGGAGGCATAATTTTCTTTTGAATGTCGTTATTAAACCCCTTCTGAAATAAATGATAATCACTGGGAAAGATACTCCAAGCTCATGATCTATTTAAGATTTTAAATTTTTAAAACAGTCTCAATATGCACCTGTGAAATAACTGGAAATTTTTCTCCAATATTTCTATGATTTTTGTATACAATTGAAACTATATTAGGCCCATCGTGGACCAGGAGTCAAAAAGTCGGAAATTCATGAGCGCACATCAAACAATGTAATAAAATTGAAGGCGCTCAATGTAATTTTTAAAAACGAAAATAGGCGAAACGAAAAAGTGTAATAGAAATTTAAAATAGTAAATTAATAATGATATAATACATATCTTTTTGTCGCATTATATATGTTATAACAAAGAACAGCTGATTAAATTGAAAAGGCTCTTTCACATAATAACATATGTTTGTCTGCAATGCATTTCTTACGTGATATTTCTGTAACTTTTTAGAGAACCATAAGTAGGCGGAATCCTGAATCGGGTAACCGGGGGTTAAAAAGTTATCCTTAATAGTAATAAGTTAGTTTGTCTTTTTTAAAAACCAACAGATTATTGCAAAAGTTAAAAAACATCACTTCAAGAATGATTGATTTGATTATACTGATAATTAAGTTAAAACTGAAAAGGGGACAATCGTTTATGTCAGTTAGCCATGATTTCATCATTTTGTTTGACTGAGTAAACCCAGAAAAAATGACACAAAAGACAGCTGTCAAAGTGTCAATTCAAAAATTTACAGTTTGTTTGTTTACATTTTGGAATTCAGTAATTGTTTTTTATTTGAAGATACAGTTTTTTTACTCTATGCTTTCAAAAAGCTATAGGTGTAAAGAAAAATTTTAAAAAATAGTAATTAAATGATATAAACATATATTTCTTTTCTCGCATTATATATGATTACAAAGAACAGCTGATTAAATTTGTACAGGCTCTTTCACTAAATAAACATATGTTTTGGCTGCAAGGCATTTTCTTACGGGTATTTTGTGTAACTTTTAGAGACGAGTGTGGGGCGAAATCCTGAATCGGGAACGGGATAAAAAGTATCCTATGTCCTTCTCTCAGTTCTTTAGCTACCTTCCCCTACCAATTTTCAGCCAAATCGGATCAGCCGTTCTTGACTTATAAATGGTGTAACTAACACGACATTTTCTTTATATATATAAACCTAGACTAGCTGACCCGGCGAAACTTCGTACCGCCTTAAAGGGTCCACACAGCATCCACATTGTGCTTGAAAATGTGCAGCAATAAAAGACAATAGTAAAAAATAAATCAAATTTAGGTCCTATGTGATTTTTTTCCTTCACAACTAATCTGAAATTTAAATAGAAAAACAAAATAAAAAAACACAATTCGTAAGATATCATAAAATAATTTTAAAATCGCAATAAGCAGCTCAAAGCCACAGATACATTAATTATTAATAATTGATTCTCTTTCTTCAGTCGAAAACATTTTTTGTCTTGTTATTAGGCGCAAGAATGAATAAAGCAGATGGTTTGCCGACACCGTAACATGCCACATATAGTTGTCCATGAGAAAAAAAACATGGATTTTTTCTAAATTTAGTCCACAAACGCTCACCAAAGATTGACCTTGTGATTTATTAATCGGTCATGGCAAATGCAAGACGAATCGGAAACTGAAGTTCGTTTAAATTCAAAAGGCATATCGGTAGGAATCATCGGAATCCTTGGAATAAGAACTTCCTCACCTTTAAATTTTCCTTTAAGAATCGCTCGCGTGAATCACATTTATCATCAATTTTTTTTACACACCCAAACGTGTTCCATTGCATAATTTTGGTGATTTAGATTGCGAAGCATTATGACTGCTGCCACCAACCTACTTCAAAAAGTAAATTAATGCGGGTGGTAAGCCGGGCACATCCCAAAAAGAGTTAAACAATTAAAAATTCAGTTGGATAGTTAGTGGGCCCTCATCTTCCATTTGTTACGCCAATCAATAGATTTGAAATGTTTGCAGAGTACCATCAATTTGACTCTGAATTTAAAAGTTCAAGTCATCCACATCCTTGTTCTTAGCTGCCAACGATTGCTTCGCTCTATTCAACCAATTGTTTATTTTTGTGATTAGTATTGATATTTTGGGAATACTTTTGCTGATTAGTTCATCTTTTTGTTGAGATAAAGGTGCAAAAAATTGGATGGAAATGAAATCAATCCACTTTCTTCGGTCTACAGGTAACACAACCCCCATTACCAAATAGTCAGGACAACTATTAGAAAAATTTTGAGCAGATGGATTGTTTTAATAATTCAACTCTCATGTTTTGCAGTCAAGTGTAGTTTTTTTTTACATAACCGCCACAAATTTTGTGATTTATAGGCAAAGCGTTTTATTTCATCAGCAGCAGCCAGTTCGAATCTAGGAAATAACGGGCAGTGTTTGCGGAAATCACCAGACAGTAAAAAAATTTAATGCGCCTCCAAAACATCTATGTGTCATTGCGCAGATCTTTCAATTTCTAATCAAGTGCTTCCAATGCACGTTTAATGGGCCATTGTGCATTCGTCCCACGATTAATGATTTTTGACGCTACAGAAAACTTTTGCCATTGCTGAGTTCTTTGATATGTTGCACGTTGTTGCTCAATTGGTTTGAAGATTCAAAGGCAGTTTCCAGCGCTGAATGAGCCGTAACGATCATCCTTCCAATAATGCTAACCAGGCTGCAATCATATCACCAGATAAGAAGCCAAACTGCATACTGCCAATATCAGATCTTGCTACGAACAGTAAGCGCAACAAATCCAATGAACATTAGGAATGTCTTTTCCCGAGTTCCACCGGGGGCATCCTATAGAATAATAATACCAACCATTTCCATCACTAATTGCCTTTATAATGGTTAATGTACGTTAAACTTCCTTTTTGTTGTGGGTGTCAAACAGGGGTACATTTGTTTGAATTTTTAATTTTTTCTAATTCACGTGAATCATATTCAACGTTCAGCGCTCCAATATCCCGATTAAATGCGTCATTTCTCTCCGCGATTTAGTTGTCTGGCCATTCCCAATTTAACTAACATACTGCCACACATGAGGTAACACATGTCCTCCAATCAAACAATTACCTTTCACTTTTATTGGTGATATTTTCGAACCATTATCAATCGATTTGACCGACACAGGCCGTATATAGAGGATAGCCATCCATTGCCTGTAAATAGTCTCTGCCGGCGTTAATTTTCGTGGATACCCGTTTTGAACAGTGCATTGTTGTGACCATACACGGTGATTGAGGGTTGATAACGCCACATTGGACCATGAAATCATATTTCTTGATTACAACATCATGTAGGACTGGAATCCTGTTTTTTCAGGATCAGGGGATCTCAGCACATATGATATCATCAACTTGGTCTGGTTGAAATTATTTTGTAACCAACCAAATCAGAACGTGTTTTGCATTGGGGCAAGCCACGATTTTGGCAAACATTCAATTGAATAAATCCAGCATCGAGTATGTCCGAAGACACGTTGCTTTACAATAAAAGTTCATCAGAGTCAGGATCTTGTTTGTCTAAAGAAACACGTTGCTGTGATGTCGTGCCGATCACTTGATGTTTAGAACATGACAATAAACATATTCAACTAGTTTTCTATCCAATTTTGGATTACAATGTAAAGGTATATGACAGATTTCTGGCCTACCGTATATGACGAATATATGTCATCGCATCTTTGCGCATTATTTCAATGCTATAATGACGTGGACTACCTGTGTATGTCTTCTGGCAGAATAGTCAAAAAAATCGACCAATATTTTAGGATGTATCCTAATCAGATGCATCGCGCAAAATGGGATATACATCTTAGCGATGGTCTGCAGTTTGGTTTGATTCCAGCCGAATGGAAATTACAGGATGTACTCGCTTCTGTTTTCGATTTTTTACATACATATTCAACGCAATACCTGCTGAAAAACGCAGCCGACGATAAACGCCAACAAATAGTTTATCTGCATTTTGTCGAATCATTAAACGGTTAATGCCAATTACAAATTCATTGCAGAAAGGCTTCTTGCATTCGTCTCTTCACCTGAAAAAAGAGGGCAAATTAGTGAACACATTATCCATATTCTACATGCAATTTACAGTAAACTTTGAGAATCATTTAATTAAGTTAAGGTTTTAAAAATATATTTATTACATTAACATATTCATTTATTGAATCATCAATTTATTATTTGGCTCAATTATTTTCCAAAAGAAAAATATTGCCTCTAATCCCCTTAGATTTGACATCCAAGAATTTTTTTTTTTTTTTTTCATTTTAACTAAAAACTTCACAAAGCTACATTTTATACAAAAAAAATATTATTTTTTATTTTTTTTTGTTAACCATTTAATGGATTTATCATCTTGATATTGAAATGATAATCCATTCATCTCCTGTGCCAAAGACATCAGTGGGATATTGCAGTGCCATCATTACGATCGGTGTGTTTCATATATTTTTTGCAGATAGCCCCTGTATCGCGACGTGTAAGAGCAATATTGCGGTTCTTTCGATGTTTTTCACCTACAAACCAGGATGGCAACTCTCATCTATTGTTGGAGCATTGAATCTCTGCGGTTCATGTGTTCCAGCTGGTCGGTTGGTCTGCTCTTATCACAACTTTGTAATCCATCACTTGGCATGCGTTCCAATGCAAGTCCAAAAGAGCCTGATCAACAGCATGATGATGTTCATTCAAGAAATACGAAAAAAAACTCTGAAGACTCTGAAAGAATTGTTTCTTTTCGTTGCTTGATGTTGATCTACTCAATGTCGGCGATCAAGTTGCACCTCCTCTATATTACACCATAAAGTATATTTGTAGGAATTTTAACTGTCCATTCCACAACTGGTAGCAATGATCCAATTGCGATTAGTGAATTTGACCTTGAATCTGTAAATGATAGCAATAGTTTATGTAATTGAGGACAAATCAATTTTTATTTAAAGGCACCTAATAATAATAAAAACATAAACTAGCCATTTTTCAAGAATACAATGAATATAAAGTAAATATTTTATTTTATCCACTAATTTACCTTTAATATTCGGATATAAAATTCCATGATTCCTTGAATTATGTTTGCCCCAAATGATATTGTCATTTGAAAAAACAAAATATTGTATTTTTTGAGTATTAGACAAGAAAATGTGATTCTTTGCGTTTCTCCAGGAGAAGCAATGATTTGCAATTGGATCAAGAGGGGGATTCCCGTATTTGGAAATTTTTTTACTTTGCCATTTAAGACAAACACAATCCAAGCGACTCTCCAACAAAAACTTCAATGCACTACAATGGCCCACCATAACATACAGATCCATTTGGACCCAATAAGTACAGATACATTGAAACTGTAATCATAAGTTGCAATCTTATACTAAATGGATGATGCTACCCATGCCCACTATTTCAAATTCAACAGCTGATGTATTCCTTCTTGCGTGTCGAACTTGATCTAGTTGTTGAATCAGTACGATTAGCTCGCCGGATTTCGCATAGCCAAGCGAGCTGTTTTCGCATCGGGCTTACCTCTCTTATGCTCTTGAGATTTGAGACACTCTCAGCGACGAAGTCGGGGCCATATGGCCAACACGTAACGCTCTTTGTCGTCCGATTTCACGAGTAGCTATCTTCTATCAGTAGGCTTGTTCCTAACGATAAACGTGGGGTTATGAAAGCCTTCTTGTGGGCGAGGTTAGCTGGCTTTGTAGAGAGTACGATTCAAGGGATGAGTAGCATGCGGCTGGTTGGTGATATCGTGCGCCTGGGGAAGGGGGAGGGGTAGCTATTAATGAAGCAATTCCAGCTTATCGCGCGGAGTTTCTCGGAACTGGTAAGACGGAGCGGGGATTGAGACAGATTTGATTTGAATGGAGGTATTCGCGACCATCTTAGTATAATAATCCTCTCAATGTTTCACAAACAATCAGTACTTGCGAAATCGTTTACATTTCTGTCGCAGACACTCTCTAACAACCAGTTATCCAGAAACCGACAATACAGCGCCAATCGAAGTAATGTAAGTTGTTCTTGTCTTTTTTTTGTTCTTTTTTTAAATACAACACTCTGTAAACCAACAGATTATTGCAAAGTTAAAAACATCAACTTCCATGATTGACCTGAATTATTAAGTAGAAAACTGAAAGGACAATCCCCCCCCCCCCTATATAGTCAGAGTAGCCATTGAATTTCATTTTGTTTGGAACTGAAGGTAACCCAAAAAAAATGACACAGGACAGCTGGTCAAAGTGTCAATCAAAATTTACAGTTTGTTTGTTTACATTTATGGAATTCAGGTAATTGTTTTTTTTAAGATACAGTTTTTTTTTACTCTAATGCTTTCAAACTATAGGTGTTAAAGAAATTTAAAAATAGTAATTTAAATGATATAAACATATATTTCTTTTCTCCGCATTATATATGATTACAAAGAACAGCTGACATTAAATTTGAAAAAGGCTCTTTTCACTAAATAAACATATGTTTGGCTGCAGATGCATTTCTTACTGGGTATTTTTTGTAACTTTTTAGAGACGAAGTGGGGCGAAATCCCTCATGAATCGGGAACGGGATAAAAATGTATCCTATGTCTTTCTCTCTCCCCAGGTTTTTAGCTACCTCCCTACCAAATTTTCAAGCCAAATTCGGTTCAGGCCGTTCTTGAGGTTATAAATAGTGTAAACTAACACGGACTTTCCTTTTATAAATATAGATTTTAAACCCGGTACATTTGCCCTTGCTTAAACTAGCTAAAGTACGGGTTTAAATAAATAAATAACAAGGAAAAAAAGATAAATTTTAAACATTGGCATTAAAGTTCAATTCTCGCTAAGACTAAGCATGCATTACAGAGTTACAGCTTCAAAACCTTGTTTTTTTTAGCTATGGAAATGAAAAAATTCCGTTATTAAAGAGGTGGAGTTAGGTGCTATTAAGCCCTCCTCTCTACCACTCAAACCGTCATATTGAATTAGAGAATCCGTTTCGTTTTTTTTTCTTTCCTTATCAAATATAATGTTGTAAGTTATTGTGGGTTTTTTATTTCCCCTTTACAAGTCTCCTAATATATTTTTTTCATTAACGTCAAACTTTTGTTATATTTCAGATTCAGATGTTTATGTAAAATGGGTTTGTTTACGTTTCGGCAAAGCTGTCATTCTAACTTTCAAAGCATGTGGAAAAAACATAAAACCATGCTTCCGCGTGCACGCAAAAAAAACGAAAGTTTTTTACCCCCTGTTTTAAAACATACTTATCCGTAGCCAGTCCAAAAGATGTTGTCACTTCAACGAGGAGCGACAATAAAACCTCTCACTGACACGGGCGGCTGAGTAGCCACTGAAACGGAGAAACGCACTAGGCTAGAAGTTGACATCAAAATGGGGCGCGGTTTTAGTCCCGCCCCTAGCGGCACAGAGCGAAAATGGCGTGATGTTTTCCGTTGACGATCGCCGAAAATGAAAGTTTTCCCACCGTGCAAAACATACATCTATATCCTCCTCAAAAGAAGTACGGTACTCACTTCAATAATAACAAATAATGCCTAATATTTCGTCAAAATGAAATTTATTCGGTAGAGGATTTAAAGTAAAAATAAAATCATTTATCCACTATATCCTATCTACAAACTATCAAAGCCAGAACCAGTTTTAAACCGTATAAACAAGTCTGCCATAACAATACATTTATTTGAACGCTAGTGTCTTAAAAATAAATTTTTTTTTCCAAGTCAACATCATTAAGGCCTTAAGCCCAATCGTTTTCGGGACGTTCTAATTTCTAGCTTTATTGGTATTATATAAATTACTGATTACCATGGAAGTGACGTGAATTTTATAATGTCTATCTTTGTAAAACAGGATACTTTTGGAGTACACAAATATATATTGGCACATTAAAAATTAATGTTTTCACTTCAATTTCAGGACTTAGGCATGTTATCTACTAAATAAACAAACTTATGTATGAAATTTAATTTTTTTAATCACAAAAAAAATGTTAGCTCACATTAAGAGAAAAACATTGTTTCTGCATTGTTAACAGATGCTGTTATTAGTTAAAAGTATCCGAGTTACATGTATCATCATTTATAAAGGTAACAGGTTTGTAAATAGGTCAGCACCTTGGCTTGAACTGATGCCCAGTCTACAAAAATTTATTTAAGAGCCAGGATGTAAGTGAAAAAACGATCATGAGTCCTTTTCCCCCCATAAGAAACAATGATTATAGTAATAAGGGAACCCCCCCCCAATGTCTAATTTTTAAAGACAAAATTAATACGCGATTACAATTCCTTTTAGTTTTGTTATGAAAGTGTACAGTTTTTGAATATTTAAATGCTGAAGTCTACAAAAAATCGAAAATATTAAATCAGCGTTTTGATGCGTACTAATCATACACCGTCTTGAAAATGAGAAAACTCCCTAGTTTACCACTAAACCATAAGGCCCAATGAAGGTAGTTGCATAAGATTTAAAATTTGTTCTTACAAGGGCATAAATTCACGATGGCCACCATAATAGCCGGTATTTTCTTTTTTCCACGAATAATTAAGTACAGTACTACCGCGATACAGTATGCTGATCATGTGGGCGCGCGGGTCCGAGACCAGGATCGCCGAGTGCGCTCAGTTCCAAGACTGTAAAGTTTATATGAGGAGGTTATAGTGTGAGTGTATTTTAGTTTATTCTAGTTAGTGCATGATATTCGTTTGTACAACCACTGATTCAGGTTGGGTACCTCAGTGTCTCGTGGTGTAAATTTCATAATTGCCTGCTTAGACTCCTTCCCATCCATTCGCTAAAACGTGTACTGTTTACGTCTGTTAGGTTATTAAACTCGGTGGCCTAAAAACACCCGCCGTAATTGTGAGTAGTAAGCCTTAAGTGCCAAGTAATCGTGAGCCGGTCATTACTAGCGAAGGTCGACCACAAATAGCAACTCGCCAAAACATAGACTTCGATAACCCAAGAATGGTTTATTTGCACGTTTATAATAGAACTCCTCTGTTTACTATGAGATACGTAATGCCTGATATAACATTTGCTCGTTTGCTCGCATTGGGCCTTTTGTTCCGCTGAGCTTGAAAACGGAGACGTGAAAGATTATTGCTGATAGCAATTGAGCTGACGCAAGTTCTAAATATTTTACTAGATTTTAGGATCTAAAAGTATAAAAAAATAAGGCAGTACTAATAAAGTATTTGCATTGATCATCAGGGGTACTAAGTATAAACAATCAATATACACAAGTTAGTCTTTCTCCTTCAGGCTATTTTAGACGATGTCCTACAACGTGAGCACAGACAAAATGTCCATTTAAAATTGGAAAACTATCTCGTTTATTGAAATGCACATGACCTTAAAAAAGAAATTTGCTATATTTTATGTTCAGCATTTTTAAAATACATTTTTGCGTTTGTATGAAAACTGATTGAACACTTTTAACTGTATGGTTTATGTTTGAATTGTTTTTAAAATAATGCCATACTATTTGTTGTTCTTTTGTTTATGTAAAAACTAAATAAATACTTGTGATTATGTTGCAATCTATCAAATATGGTGTTATTTTCATCTTATTGAATCTTGCAAGTAGCGACGAGGACAATTGAAAATGCCGTGGAGAGTGAGGCTAAGTTGACGAGCAGGAATCAGATGATCTAGAGATTTTCCCTTTCAAGAATATTCTGAAGACTCGGAACTGGGAAGATGGAAGGAAATATGTTTCTGACTAGTATTGGAGTGAAGCACTTGAGAGCACTAGCGGATCAGATGTCCCCGTGGAGCTGAAGGGAGTAGACCTACAATAGTCAAGAAGGCGGCCGGCCCCCCCTCTTCTAGTCGACTAGGACTTTTTTACTGAGGAACGGACTAAAGTTTTCCATCATTGATGTTAGATGTTCTAGTTTGGATTTCCTTGCTGCGGGCTTTTCAGGTTGGATCTGCTTCTAGCAATCACCCAGTCAAATCCGTTTGAATAATTAATGATTCGATTAATAATGAGTACAGCAAGGAAAATAAGGAATTAATAAAATAAATCAATAAATAAATTAATAAAAAAAGATCAATAAATAAATTAATAAAATAAATCAATAAATAAATTAATAAAATAAATCAATAAATAAATTAATAAAATAAATCAATAAATAAATTAATAAAATAAATCAATAAATAAATTAATAAAATAAAAAGTAATAAAATTAAATAAATAAATTATTAGCAATTTTTCAAAACTTTCTATAGACGAACTTTGGAGAAAACCATAAATCTATCTTTTATAAAGTTGTTGAAGAGACTAATTTCTGCAGGCATACGAGCTAAATGATCGAAATTGTGTTCTTTCAAACTTTTATAGATTATTTAAGCCATCGGCAATGACACCAATGGAAGTTACCCTAAGGAAGAAAAACGCAATGTAACAATCACCAAACTCTGGAAATGTGAGAGTTGCTAGCAGGCCCGGCGACAGGATTCTCGGGCCCCTATGCAATCATGAAGACCGGGGGCCCCCCCCCAAAGATTCAACAGGCAACCAACCTAATTACATTAAAATTCCACCCCCCCCCCCCAACCGTTAGAACAAAATTCCCATATTGGTTATATTAACATAGCAAGCATTATTTTATTCCAAAACTTACTACTCCATTACTTGATTTACTTATTTGTTAAATGATTCACTTCTTCAAAATTATGCCAAATCCGTGATTTTTCCTGTATTTACTTCAATTTAAGTTATATAAATAAATGTTGCTAAACAAATGGAAAGAATTGAGGTTTATAATTATGTAGAGTGATTATTTTTTTTTTACTATTAAATCAATACAAAACAAAACTCACTGAACTTAATTTAAAATCAAAAACACCATCCTTAAAAAATATACACTTAATGAACTAAATGGACAAAACATAATTAACAAAGAATAAAATCATTAAAATTAAAGTTCAACTCGTGTCGCTCTCCTTTTTAGTAGAAAACAAAACTTAATGATAGGTTTCCTGGAAAACCTAATGAAACAAAAATAAATATCATTGAACAATCACTTAACGAACAAAACTAAAAAAAATTAAATGAACAAAACCTAATGAACATTGTACAAAACATAAATTGAAAAATTAATAAAGAAACATTGGGCTATGTTACTCACTAACATTAAACATGACTAAAACACAACTCGTCGGGCCTTCTTCCCCAGCAAAGTCTTCTATAATGTCGTCATATTTCAAACTACGTGCCAAATCTGACTCCATGGCTAGAATACTCAGGTCATTCATGCGGTCTTGCGTCATCGTAAGAAACGATTTGCACTTTTAATTCTTTTCATCAAACTGAGAAGCTCTCCCTCTCCCACCTTGGCTGACAGATACAGGTATGCAACAGAAACCAACCGGATCAGCTGTAGTGATATTTGGAAATAAAACTATCTAGTTATTGGTTCTTCCTTAGAGCGTTTAATTAGAACTTAATGGTTGAAGAGTTTGTTCCCCCAAGTTAGTGCGATGAATCGATTTCAAATGTTTAAATTCCATTTAAAATTTCCATCTCAATATTCCTCTTTGTATGTTTGAACACAGACTCCATAACATTGCTGCCTCAATAAAACAACTGTCGTCTTCCTCAATATATTTCCAAAGACATTGGAAAAAGTGTTTAGCTGATTTTTCCCACACCTCCGCATCAAACACTCGAATCTCCTGAGACAGTCCCCCATAAGACTGAGTCTAAGATCTTGAAGAAGACATCAATCCTAAAACGTTCCTCTTCGTTTATTTGTAATTGATGTTCCGTGCGCGTCCCTTGTTTTCGTCATGAAAAATCTTTCTTTTCTTTAATCTTTTTTCCTTAAAATCAGTTTTTCCGCAATCTACACTCTCAGCCATGTTGCCTGCCACTAGCTTGGCCCTCAGTGTAGAGATTGCTCCATCTGTCCTACTCAGTACTTTTAGTTCCTCTATTAAATCATTCAGATTTTTTTGTTTCAACGATCTAGAGTATGTTGATCGGGCCATTGATAATACATTATTTTTTGTTGTCATATTGCAACCAAGCACCTTTGTAGCCCACTATTTGATCCGACATCATGATACATTCTCGAACGATTGTAGATATTTATTCAATAGTCCCTTTCAGATCTGTCTTGCATTCTGCAGATAGATTCCAGTTCTTTACAATCATTGAGGGCAAATTGATGATGAGAGGCAAATGCTTTACGAAAGCGGCCGCCTACACTATCTACTCGGGCTGAACCATCTCGTTTTTGAGAAATACTGTGCAGAGAAGGAGCCTATTCTGCTGTTTCTAAGTACTCAACCTCCATCTTTGAGGGCTTCTAGAAAAGAAAGTTATACGTCCTTTTTGCAGCATGCCAAAAAATGTTGTAGCTTCCTCGCAGCATTCAAGCAGCATTAACCCCACACACAGGGTTGAGGCTATGTGCGGCACAGTTATTATAAAAAGCCATAAATTGTTGGTCTCCATTATGATGGCTTGGGCACCTTTGTATATTTCCCAGCCATATTGGATCCATTGTTCGTACCCACTGGCCTCTGCGCTACTTCCTGTCAACGGAATTGAGTGTTTGTTGAGCTCGCTAATAATCAACCTTAGCCACATCCATTCCAGTTTTTTTGTTGTTACAGTCAACAAACAATTTTAAAAAATCGTTCGCAAATTTTTAAATTCTGATTCACAATCTAAGAGATATCTCTCAAAGATCAACGTTGTTTGCTCAGTATGTTGGAGGCATCGGGGGTAGAGTCAGCAATAATAGCATAATATTTTTGATTTCTTCCTTTCTTCCAATACCTTCTGTCGAAACTCTTTCCCCCCACAAACTTGAATGAATTCATTTTGGAGAGTCCTTTAGACAGATAATGAGCTTGAACACGTTTTCCCTCTTCTTGGGCCTTTTTGTTTAACTTTTGCAATATGTTCTCTTAGTAAAGGGTCATATTCCGCCTTAACAGCTCTATCCAGACCCAGAAAAAGTTTCCCAATTGGTTGGATCCCCAATTTTTTTCAGAGGTCCCCTCTGAGAGCTAATCCTCGCTCCATCCAAGGAACATGGACCACGGAGAGCAATCTTTGAAATATATCCCTCCAATATTTGGTTCCTTGAAGCCAGTTCTGAGTCCGAGTTGAGAATGTATGTCCTGATCCATCACTTAGCCTCCTTTCTAACTCTCTCCATTGGATTTGTAGCAATTTTTGTGGGAAGCGGCTGGTTTCATGCAAAGGTAGCTTGTTTGTAAAGCTTCCGCCATCCATATTCCTTTTTCCATCCATCGTTACTTGAACTAAAAAATCTGACCCTATATTTTTGAATCGTGTTTTATTCACCCCCACTATTATTATTGAAAAGTCTACATGGAAAACAAAATAAGGACTCAGCAGTCTCACTCCATACAAGCCCAATCTCTTCTGACGCTCCTCCTCCGTTCGCGCCTTTTCCTTGAAAAAAGAACCGTTTTTGGAAACGCTCTTTTTTCCATCACTATGGCACAAGATCTGACGGCATCAAAAGATGGACCCAATTTTTCACAAAAAGTCTCAATCACACTGGTCAGTCACCAACCTTGTATTTTCAGGAAGTTCCCATAAATCTGAAACTGGTAAATATAGTTCACTAACCCCGAAATTCTACATTAGCATTTAGAATGTCCACGATTGTGATTCATTCCAAAAACAATTATCATCTTGTAGGATCAGGTTTCTGAGGTAAATGCTTAGTCATATCCATAGTTGTTTTCTCCTTCATGCAGCATTAGGCCTACAGCAGCTTATCAAGATCATCTTCGCTGTCTTCAGTATTAAGTATGTGTTCACATGAAAACTAGTGAGAAACTTCGCCAAGAGTTTCCTTCCCGTGGCTGGCGCCATGGGGTCGTATCAGGGCCGCTGTATAGAACTAGTTGTAATCGCTAACGTCTAACTTTGATTTTCCAACTCGTCAAACTAATGTCCCTGGATCCTTTATTTGAACTTTTCAAATTTCTCTTTTGTCCTTTCTTTTACGTTTTGCTGAGTGCACCTAGATTTAATGTTTGTAAGTGTCCTTATTTTTGAGATTATATAACGGTGTTTATTTTTTTTTATTTTTTTTTTTTTTTTTTTTTTTTTTTTTTTTTTTTTTTTTTTTTTTTTTTTTTGTGGGTTTTATTTTTTTTTTTTTTTTTTTTTTTTTTTTTTTTTTTTTTTTTTTTTTTTTTTTTTGTTTTTTTTTTTTATTTTTTTTTTTTTTTTTTTTTTTTTTTTATTTTTTTTTTTTTTGTTTTTTTTTTTTTTTTATTTTTTTTTTTTTTTTTTTTTTTTTTTTTTTTTTTTTTTTTTTTTTTTTTTTTTTTTTTTTTTTTTTTTTTTTTTTTTTTTTTTTTTTTTTTTTTTTTTTTTTTTTTTTTTTTTTTTTTTTTTTTTTTTTTTTTTTTTTTTTTTTTTTTTTTTTTTTTTTTTTTTTTTTTTTTTTTTTTTTTTTTTTTTTTTTTTTTTTTTTTTTTTTTTTTTTTTTTTTTTTTTTTTTTTATTTTTTTTTTTTTTTTTTTTTTTTATGCGAAATGATGAATAACATCGAAATCCACACTTCCCCACTCCACTGAACAATACTGTGAAATTGAGACCATAAAATAATAGAATATCTTGGATTAGTCAAGATATAATTAAATTGATGTGGGCAGATCATAAAACTAATATTTGAAATAGAATTTTATGTGAACCCTAAATATCTAAAAATACTAAATGTTTTAAAAATGTAATCAAATTTGATTCATACTAAACACTATTAGACAATTAAAAATTAGTATTGATTACGTAGGCCTAGAACCGAGGCAGATTTGCTAAAAAATAAATACGGAATGTAAATTATCAAACGCTGCGTTTTTTAAAGTAGTAAATGTTATCTCAAACTGGGCTAAACATAATTCAAAAAACCGACAGGTGCAATCACAGGACACGATGAGGGGATGTGGATGGATACTCTTCATTGAGCTATTTTCGGATACTGTAATCGCTTGCTGCGCTCTCTCACTCAATGATTTCCAAGGTCAAGTGTTTTTTAAGACGTTCACACCCATGCGATCTCTATTGTTTTACCTGTCCTTGCCAACATATTGGGGGTTTACTTCCTGGTTTCTCCTCTCTGTTTAATTTCCTGTCCCTCACTTCCCCATGTCCCTCTTCGTAAACTGCCGCAACTAGTGATTGCGATGCGTCGTCCTCCAAAGTTTGGTTGTCAATTGAACAAATCCAATATATCAGCCAACGAAAGGCCAAACCACGAAACAATTACCAAAACTAATGTCGTCCAGTTGAATAAATACTTTTCTACGTGCTAACGTGCATACTGCCATACAAAGCACTGTGAACAACCACAAAAGAGTGAGCGATGAGCCGTCGTTCTCTCTGATTTAATAGGAATAAAAACTACGTGATTTAATTGAAACCTTAAAAACGACGTTCCAGTGAGCAGTATGCAAAACCGGAATTTATGTTGTTGTTTTTTTTAATTTTATAACCATCCTACTTCCTCATATGTTTTAGTATTTAGATTAGATAACACAGTAACGTCAGTAACATTTATAATTTCACGTTCTTATTACATAGGTACGTTTATAGAAGACGATTACAAAAATCGTCCTCTAAATTTTGCAAGTCCCAGTAATAATTAAGTTTATTTGTATTTTTTTGCTGTTATGGAACCTTGTTGAATCGTCTTAAAGGTTAACCAGCCCTTGGATAATCGGGAGTTAACTGTAGCCTAATTTAATTTTATGAAACCAGATTTCCCACTGTATAAATTCAAATTTAATAATGAGGGGGTAAAAATTCATGGGTCCCACATGGGGTTGGGCTGGTGGACCCCTGTCCC